>NW_026558401.1:0-212211 GCF_026930045.1 Uloborus diversus
GACTGACAGACAGACTGAATAAGGCTGACTGACTGACTGACAGACTGACTGAATAAGGCTGACCGACTGACTGAATGCCTGACTGACTGAATGACTGATTGACTGACTGACCGAGACTGACTGACTGACTGACTGAGACTGGACTGGACTGACTGACTGACTGACTAAATGACTGCTTTAGTGAATAACTGAATGCACAGGACTGACCGACTGACTGACTGACTGACTGCCTGACTGACTGACTGAATGACTGACTGACTGAGACTAAATGACTGACTGCTTGACTGACTGGCTGAAGGACTAACTGACTGACTGAGTGACTGACTGACTGGACTGACTGACTGAGACTGAATGACTGAGTGCTTGACTGTCAGACTGACTGACTGACTTCGCAAAAGGGAAAAATAAAAAAAAAAGAATTATAAAATTAGAAAAAAATATTTGCATTTAAGATTTCCTTTCCGGCCGGGACTCGATCCCAGTACCACGCGCTAGGAACCCAACGGTCTAGCCATTAGGCTATCGGAGCTCTATCGATGGAAGTCTTAAATATAATAAAAACAAAAAATGCACCTTGGTAATTATTGATTCAAACACTTTGAAATTTACAGGTCGAATAATTAAACTGACTCAGAATTTTTCTCCCTACATAAATAATCAATATTCGCAAAAGAGAAAAATTGAAAAAAAAAGAAGAAGAAATTTCAAATTAGAAACTAAAAGTATACATTGAAGATTTTCGTTCAGGCTGGGACTCGAACCCAGGGCCACTCGCTTGGAAGCCTAACACTCTAGCCATTAGTCTATGGGAGCTCTGTCGGTGGGAGTTTTAAATATAATAAAAACAAAAAATGCACCTTGGTAATTGTTTATTTAAACACTTTGAAATCTTCGTGTCGAAAAATTAAACTGACTCAGAATTTTCTTCCCTACATAAATAATCAATAATTGCAAAGGAAAGAAATTGAAAAAAAAAGAATTTTCAAATTAGAAAAGAAATATATACATTGAAGATATTCGCTCCGGCTGGGACTCGAACCCAGGCCACTCGCTTGGAAGACCAGCGGTCTAGCCATTAGGCTATCGGAGTTCTGTCGAGCGGAGTCTTACTGCCTGACTGATACTGCCTGACTGACAGGACTGACTCACTGACTGACTGATACTGACTCACTGACTGACCGAGACTGACTGACTAACTGCCTGACTGACTGAGACTGGACTGATTGACTGACTGACTGACTGACTGACTAACTGGACTGACTGAGACTGACTGACTGACTGCTTGACCTCTCTGACTGGCTATTTCACTGACTGACTGAATGACTAAATGACTGACTGACACTGACTGACTGACTGCTTGACTACCTGACTGACTGCTTGACTGACTAACTGACTGGACAGGACTGACCGACTGACTGACTGACAGACTGACTGAATAAGGATGACTGACAGACTGACTGAATAAGGCTGACTGACTGACAGACTGACTGAATAAGGTTGACCGACTGACTGACTGCCTGACTGACTGACTGACTGAATGACTGTCTGACTGACTGACCGAGACTGACTGACTGACTGACTGAGACTGGACTAGACTGACTGACTGACTGACTGACTGAGACTGACTGACTGCTTTAGTGACTAACTGACTGCACAGGACTGACCGACTGACTGACTGACTGCCTGACTGACTGACTGACTGACTGAATGACTGACTGACTGAGACTAAATGACTGACTGCTTGACTGACTGGCTGAAGGACTAACTGACTGACTGAATGACTGACTGACAGGACTGACTGACTGAGACTGAATGACTGAGTGCTTGACTGATTGACTGTCAGACTGACTGACTGACTTCGCAAAAGGGAAAAATAAAAAAAAAAAAAAATATAAAATTAGAAAAAAATATTTGCATTTAAGTTTTCCTTTCCGGCCGGGACTCGAACCCAGTACCACGCGCTAGGAACCCAACGGTCTAGCCATTAGGCTATCGGAGCTCTGTCGATGGAAGTCTTAAATATAATAAAAACAAAAAATGCACCTTGGTAATTATTGATTCAAACACTTTGAAATTTACAGGTCGAATAATTAAACTGACTCAGAATTTTTCTCCCTACATAAATAATCAATATTCGCAAAAGAGAAAAATTAAAAAAAAAAAAAGAAGAAGAAATTTCAAATTAGAAACTAAAAGTATACATTGAAGATTTTCGTTCAGGCTGGGACTCGAACCCAGGGCCACTCGCTTGGAAGCCTAACACTCTAGCCATTAGTCTATGGGAGCTCTGTCGGTGGGAGTTTTAAATATAATAAAAACAAAAAATGCACCTTGGTAATTGTTTATTTAAACACTTTGAAATCTTCGTGTCGAAAAATTAAACTGACTCAGTATTTTCTTCCCTACATAAATAATCAATAATTGCAAAGGAAAGAAATTGAAAAAAAAAAAGAATTTTCAAATTAGAAAAGAAATATATACATTGAAGATATTCGCTCCGGCTGGGACTCGAACCCAGGCCACTCGCTTGGAAGACCAGCGGTCTAGCCATTAGGCTATCGGAGTTCTGTCGAGCGGAGTCTTACTGCCTGACTGATACTGCCTGACTGACAGACTGACTCACTGACTCACTGACTTACTCACTGACTGACTAACTGCCTGACTGACTGAGACTGGACTGACTGACTGACTGACTGACTGACTGACTAACTGACTGACTGAGACTGACTGACTGACTGCTTGACTCTCTGACTGGCTATTTCACTGACTGACTGAATGACTAAATGACTGACTGACACTGACTGACTGACTGCTTGACTACCTGACTGACTGCTTGACTGACTAACTGACTGGACAGGACTGACCGACTGACTGACTGACAGACTGACTGAATAAGGATGACTGACAGACTGACTGAATAAGGCTGACTGACTGACTGACTGACAGACTGACTGAATAAGGCTGACCGACTGACTGACTGCCTGACTGACTGACTGACTGCCTGACTGACTGACTGACTGACCGAGACTGACTGACTGACTGACTGAGACTGGACTGGACTGACTGACTGACTGACTAAATGACTGCTTTAGTGACTAACTGAATGCACAGAACTGACCGACTGACTGACTGACTGACTGCCTGACTGACTGACTGAATGACTGACTGACTGAGACTAAATGACTGACTGCTTGACTGACTGGCTGAAGGACTAACTGACTGACTGAGTGACTGACTGACTGGACTGACTGACTGAGACTGAATGACTGAGTGCTTGACTGATTGACTGTCAGACTGACTGACTGACTTCGCAAAAGGGAAAAATAAAAAAAAAAGAATTATAAAATTAGAAAAAAATATTTGCATTTAAGATTTCCTTCCCGGCTGGGATTTGAACCCAGGGCGACACTCATGGAAGCCCAACGCTCTCGCCAATATACTATCGGATCTCTGTTGATCGGTGTCTTAATTATAATAAAAACAAAAAATGCACCTTAGTAATTATTGATCTAAAATCTTTGAAATCTAAAGGTCGAATGATTAAACTGACTCAGAATTTTCTTCCGTACATAAATAATTAATATTTGCAAAAGAAAGAAATTGAAAAAAAAAAGAATCTTCAAATTAGAAGAGAAATATATACATGGAAGATTTTCGTTCCGGCCGGGACTCGAACCCAGTACCACGCGCTTGGAACCCAACGGTCTAGCCATTAGGCTATCGGAGCTCTGTCGATGGAAGTCTTAAATATAATAAAAACAAAAAATGCACCTTGGTAATTATTGATTCAAGCACTTTGAAATTTACAGGTCGAATAATTAAACTGACTCAGAATTTTTCTCCCTACATAAATAATCAATATTCGCAAAAGAGAAAAATTAAAAAAAAAAGAAGAACAAATTTCAAATTAGAAACTAAAAGTATACATTGAAGATTTTCGTTCAGGCTGGGACTCGAACCCAGGGCCACTCGCTTGGAAGCCTAACACTCTAGCCATTAGTCTATGGGAGCTCTGTCGGTGGGAGTTTTAAATATAATAAAAACAAAAAATGCACCTTGGTAATTGTTTATTTAAACACTTTGAAATCTTCGTGTCGAAAAATTAAACTGACTCAGAATTTTCTTCCCTACATAAATAATCAATAATTGCAAAGGAAAGAAATTGAAAAAAAAAAGAATTTTCAAATTAGAAAAGAAATATATACATTGAAGATATTCGCTCCGGCTGGGACTCGAACCCAGGCCACTCGCTTGGAAGACCAGCGGACTAGCCATTAGGCTATCGGAGTTCTGTCGAGCGGAGTCTTACTGCCTGACTGATACTGCCTGACTGACAGACTGACTCACTGACTGACTCACTGACTGACCGAGACTGACTGACTAACTGCCTGACTGACTGAGACTGGACTGACTGACTGACTGAATGACTAACTGACTGACTGAGACTGACTGACTGACTGCTTGACTCTCTGACTGGCTATTTCACTGACTGACTGAATGACTAAATGACTGACTGACACTGACTGACTGACTGCTTGACTACCTGACTGACTGCTTGACTGACTAACTGACTGGACAGGACTGACCGACTGACTGACTGACAGACTGACTGAATAAGGATGACTGACAGACTGACTGAATAAGGCTGACTGACTGACTGACTGACAGACTGACTGAATAAGGCTGACCGACTGACTGACTGCCTGACTGACTGACTGACTGAATGACTGACTGACGGAGACTAAATGACTGACTGCTTGACTGACTGGCTGAAGGACTAACTGACTGACTGAGTGACTGACTGACTGGACTGACTGACTGAGACTGAATGACTGAGTGCTTGACTGATTGACTGTCAGACTGACTGACTGACTTCGCAAAAGGGAAAAATAAAAAAAAAGAATTATAAAATTAGAAAAAAATATTTGCATTTAAGATTTCCTTTCCGGCTGGGATTTGAACCCAGGGCGACACTCATGGAAGCCCAACGCTCTCGCCAATATACTATCGGATCTCTGTTGATCGGTGTCTTAATTATAATAAAAACAAAAAATGCACCTTAGTAATTATTGATCTAAAATCTTTGAAATCTAAAGGTCGAATGATTAAACTGACTCAGAATTTTCTTCCGTACATAAATAATCCATATTTGCAAAAGAAAGAAATTGAAAAAAAAAAAGAATCTTCAAATTAGAAGAGAAATATATACATGGAAGATTTTCGTTCCGGCCGGGACTCGAACCCAGTACCACGCGCTTGGAACCCAACGGTCTAGCCATTAGGCTATCGGAGCTCTGTCGATGGAAGTCTTAAATATAATAAAAACAAAAAATGCACCTTGGTAATTATTGATTCAAACACTTTGAAATTTACAGGTCGAATAATTAAACTGACTCAGAATTTTTCTCCCTACATAAATAATCAATATTCGCAAAAGAGAAAAATTAAAAAAAAAGAAGAAGAAATTTCAAATTAGAAACTAAAAGTATACATTGAAGATTTTCGTTCAGGCTGGGACTCGAACCCAGGGCCACTCGCTTGGAAGCCTAACACTCTAGCCATTAGTCTATGGGAGCTCTGTCGGTGGGAGTTTTAAATATAATAAAAACAAAAAATGCACCTTGGTAATTGTTTATTTAAACACTTTGAAATCTTCGTGTCGAAAAATTAAACTGACTCAGAATTTTCTTCCCTACATAAATAATCAATAATTGCAAAGGAAAGAAATTGAAAAAAAAAAGAATTTTCAAATTAGAAAAGAAATATATACATTGAAGATATTCGCTCCGGCTGGGACTCGAACCCAGGCCACTCGCTTGGAAGACCAGCGGTCTAGCCATTAGGCTATCGGAGTTCTGTCGAGCGGAGTCTTACTGCCTGACTGATACTGCCTGACTGACAGACTGACTCACTGACTGACTGATACTGACTGACTGACTCACTGACTGACCGAGACTGACTGACTAACTGCCAGACTGACTGAGACTGGACTGACTGACTGACTGACTGACTGACTGACTAACTGACTGACTGAGACTGACTGACTGACTGCTTGACTCTCTGACTGGCTATTTCACTGACTGACTGAATGACTAAATGACTGACTGACACTGACTGACTGACTGCTTGACTACCTGACTGACTGCTTGACTGACTAACTGACTGGACAGGACTGACCGACTGACTGACTGACAGACTGACTAAATAAGGATGACTGACAGACTGACTGAATAAGGCTGACTGACTGACTGACTGACAGACTGACTGAATAAGGCTGACCGACTGACTGACTGCCTGACTGACTGACTGACTGACTGACTGACTGAGTGACTGACCGAGACTGACTGACTGACTGACTGAGACTGACTGACTGCTTTAGTGACTAACTGACTGCACAGGACTGACCGACTGACTGACTGACTGACTGCCTGACTGACTGACTGACTGAATGACTGACTGACTGAGACTAAATGACTGACTGCTTGACTGACTGGCTGAAGGATTAACTGACTGACTGAGTGACTGACTGACTGGACTGACTGACTGAGTGCTTGACTGATTGACTGTCAGACTGACTGACTGACTTCGCAAAAGGGAAAAATAAAAAAAAAAGAATTATAAAATTAGAAAAAAATATTTGCATTTAAGATTTCCTTTCCGGCTGGGATTTGAACCCAGGGCGACACTCATGGAAGCCCAACGCTCTCGCCAATATACTATCGGATCTCTGTTGATCGGTGTCTTAATTATAATAAAAACAAAAAATGCACCTTAGTAATTATTGATCTAAAATCTTTGAAATCTAAAGGTCGAATGATTAAACTGACTCAGAATTTTCTTCCGTACATAAATAATCCATATTTGCAAAAGAAAGAAATTGAAAAAAAAAGATTCTTCAAATTAGAAGAGAAATATATACATGGAAGATTTTCGTTCCTGCCGGGACTCGAACCCAGTACCACGCGCTTGGAACCCAACGGTCTAGCCATTAGGCTATCGGAGCTCTGTCGATGGAAGTCTTAAATATAATAAAAACAAAAAATGCACCTTGGTAATAATTGATTCAAACACTTTGAAATTTACAGGTCGAATAATTAAACTGACTCAGAATTTTTCTCCCTACATAAATAATCAATATTCGCAAAAGAGAAAAATTAAAAAAAAGAAGAAGAAATTTCAAATTAGAAACTAAAAGTATACATTGAAGATTTTCGTTCAGGCTGGGACTCGAACCCAGGGCCACTCGCTTGGAAGCCTAACACTCTAGCCATTAGTCTATGGGAGCACTGTCGGTGGGAGTTTTAAATATAATAAAAACAAAAAATGCACCTTGGTAATTGTTTATTTAAACACTTTGAAATCTTCGTGTCGAAAAATTAAACTGACTCAGAATTTTCTTCCCTACATAAATAATCAATAATTGCAAAGGAAAGAAATTGAAAAAAAAAAGAATTTTCAAATTAGAAAAGAAATATATACATTGAAGATATTCGCTCCGGCTGGGACTCGAACCCAGGCCACTCGCTTGGAAGACCAGCGGTCTAGCCATTAGGCTATCGGAGTTCTGTCGAGCGGAGACTTACTGCCTGACTGATACTGCCTGACTGACAGACTGACTCACTGACTGACTGATACTGACTGACTGACTCACTGACTGACCGAGACTGACTGACTAACTGCCTGACTGACTGAGACTGGACTGACTGACTGACTGACTGACTGACTGACTAACTGACTGACTGAGACTGACTGACTGACTGCTTGACCCTCTGACTGGCTATTTCACTGACTGACTGAATGACTAAATGACTGACTGACACTGACTGACTGACTGCTTGACTACCTGACTGACTGCTTGACTGACTAACTGACTGGACAGGACTGACCGACTGACTGACTGACAGACTGACTGAATAAGGATGACTGACAGACTGACTGAATAAGGCTGACTGACTGACTGACTGACAGACTGACTGAATAAGGCTGACCGACTGACTGAATGCCTGACTGACTGAATGACTGATTGACTGACTGACCGAGACTGACTGACTGACTGACTGAGACTGGACTGGACTGACTGACTGACTGACTAAATGACTGCTTTAGTGAATAACTGAATGCACAGGACTGACCGACTGACTGACTGACTGACTGGACTGACTGACTGAGACTGAATGACTGAGTGCTTGACTGTCAGACTGACTGACTGACTTCGCAAAAGGGAAAAATAAAAAAAAAAGAATTATAAAATTAGAAAAAAATATTTGCATTTAAGATTTCCTTTCCGGCCGGGACTCGATCCCAGTACCACGCGCTAGGAACCCAACGGTCTAGCCATTAGGCTATCGGAGCTCTATCGATGGAAGTCTTAAATATAATAAAAACAAAAAATGCACCTTGGTAATTATTGATTCAAACACTTTGAAATTTACAGGTCGAATAATTAAACTGACTCAGAATTTTTCTCCTTACATAAATAATCAATATTCGCAAAAGAGAAAAATTGAAAAAAAAAGAAGAAGAAATTTCAAATTAGAAACTAAAAGTATACATTGAAGATTTTCGTTCAGGCTGGGACTCGAACCCAGGGCCACTCGCTTGGAAGCCTAACACTCTAGCCATTAGTCTATGGGAGCTCTGTCGGTGGGAGTTTTAAATATAATAAAAACAAAAAATGCACCTTGGTAATTGTTTATTTAAACACTTTGAAATCTTCGTGTCGAAAAATTAAACTGACTCAGAATTTTCTTCCCTACATAAATAATCAATAATTGCAAAGGAAAGAAATTGAAAAAAAAAGAATTTTCAAATTAGAAAAGAAATATATACATTGAAGATATTCGCTCCGGCTGGGACTCGAACCCAGGCCACTCGCTTGGAAGACCAGCGGTCTAGCCATTAGGCTATCGGAGTTCTGTCGAGCGGAGTCTTACTGCCTGACTGATACTGCCTGACTGACAGACTGACTCACTGACTGACTGATACTGACTGACTGACTCACTGACTGACCGAGACTGACTGACTAACTCCCTGACTGACTGAGACTGGACTGACTGACTCACTGACTGACCGAGACTGACTGACTAACTGCCTGACTGACTGAGACTGGACTGACTGACTGACTGACTGACTGACTGACTAACTGACTGACTGAGACTGACTGACTGACTGCTTGACTCTCTGACTGGCTATTTCACTGACTGACTGAATGACTAAATGACTGACTGACACTGACTGACTGACTGCTTGACTACCTGACTGACTGCTTGACTGACTAACTGACTGGACAGGACTGACCGACTGACTGACTGACAGACTGACTGAATATGGATGACTGACAGACTGACTGAATAAGGCTGACTGACTGACTGACTGACAGACTGACTGAATAAGGCTGACCGACTGACTGAATGCCTGACTGACTGAATGACTGATTGACTGACTGACCGAGACTGACTGACTGACTGACTGAGACTGGACTGGACTGACTGACTGACTGACTAAATGACTGCTTTAGTGAATAACTGAATGCACAGGACTGACCGACTGACTGACTGACTGACTGCCTGACTGACTGACTGAATGACTGACTGACTGAGACTAAATGACTGACTGCTTGACTGACTGGCTGAAGGACTAACTGACTGACTGAGTGACTGACTGACTGGACTGACTGACTGAGACTGAATGACTGAGTGCTTGACTGTCAGACTGACTGACTGACTTCGCAAAAGGGAAAAATAAAAAAAAAAGAATTATAAAATTAGAAAAAAATATTTGCATTTAAGATTTCCTTTCCGGCCGGGACTCGATCCCAGTACCACGCGCTAGGAACCCAACGGTCTAGCCATTAGGCTATCGGAGCTCTATCGATGGAAGTCTTAAATATAATAAAAACAAAAAATGCACCTTGGTAATTATTGATTCAAACACTTTGAAATTTACAGGTCGAATAATTAAACTGACTCAGAATTTTTCTCCCTACATAAATAATCAATATTCGCAAAAGAGAAAAATTGAAAAAAAAAGAAGAAGAAATTTCAAATTAGAAACTAAAAGTATACATTGAAGATTTTCGTTCAGGCTGGGACTCGAACCCAGGGCCACTCGCTTGGAAGCCTAACACTCTAGCCATTAGTCTATGGGAGCTCTGTCGGTGGGAGTTTTAAATATAATAAAAACAAAAAATGCACCTTGGTAATTGTTTATTTAAACACTTTGAAATCTTCGTGTCGAAAAATTAAACTGACTCAGAATTTTCTTCCCTACATAAATAATCAATAATTGCAAAGGAAAGAAATTGAAAAAAAAAAGAATTTTCAAATTAGAAAAGAAATATATACATTGAAGATATTCGCTCCGGCTGGGACTCGAACCCAGGCCACTCGCTTGGAAGACCAGCGGTCTAGCCATTAGGCTATCGGAGTTCTGTCGAGCGGAGTCTTACTGCCTGACTGATACTGCCTGACTGACAGACTGACTCACTGACTGACTGATACTGACTGACTGACTCACTGACTGACCGAGACTGACTGACTAACTGCCTGACTGACTGAGACTGGACTGACTGACTCACTGACTGACCGAGACTGACTGACTAACTGCCTGACTGACTGAGACTGGACTGACTGACTGACTGACTGACTGACTGACTAACTGACTGACTGAGACTGACTGACTGACTGCTTGACTCTCTGACTGGCTATTTCACTGACTGACTGAATGACTAAATGACTGACTGACACTGACTGACTGACTGCTTGACTACATGACTGACTGCTTGACTGACTAACTGACTGGACAGGACTGACCGACTGACTGACTGACAGACTGACTGAATAAGGATGACTGACAGACTGACTGAATAAGGCTGACTGACTGACTGACTGACAGACTGACTGAATAAGACTGACTGACTGTCTGACTGACTGACTGACTGAATGACTGACTGACTGACTGACCGAGACTGACTGACTGACTGACTGAGACTGGACTGGACTGACTGACTGACTGACTGACTGAGACTGACTGACTGCTTTAGTGACTAACTGACTGCACAGGACTGACCGACTGACTGACTGACTGACTGCCTGACTGACTGACTGACTGAATGAATGACTGACTGAGACTAAATGACTGACTGCTTGACTGACTGGCTGAAGGACTAACTGACTGACTGAGTGACTGACTGACTGGACTGACTGACTGAGACTGAATGACTGAGTGCTTGACTGATTGACTGTCAGACTGACTGACTGACTTCGCAAAAGGGAAAAATAAAAAAAAAAAGAATTATAAAATTAGAAAAAAATATTTGCATTTAAGATTTCCTTTCCGGCTGGGATTTGAACCCAGGGCGACACTCATGGAAGCCCAACGCTCTCGCCAATATACTATCGGATCTTTGTTGATCGGTGTCTTAATTATAATAAAAACAAAAAATGCACCTTAGTAATTATTGATCTAAAATCTTTGAAATCTAAAGGTCGAATGATTAAACTGACTCAGAATTTTCTTCCGTACATAAATAATCCATATTTGCAAAAGAAAGAAATTGAAAAAAAAAAGAATCTTCAAATTAGAAGAGAAATATATACATGGAAGATTTTCGTTCCGGCCGGGACTCGAACCCAGTACCACGCGCTTGGAACCCAACGGTCTAGCCATTAGGCTATCGGAGCTCGGTCGATGGAAGTCTTAAATATAATAAAAACAAAAAATGCACCTTGGTAATTATTGATTCAAACACTTTGAAATCTTCGTGTCGAAAAATTAAACTGACTCAGAATTTTCTTCCCTACATAAATAATCAATAATTGCAAAGGAAAGAAATTGAAAAAAAAAAGAATTTTCAAATTAGAAAAGAAATATATACATTGAAGATATTCGCTCCGGCTGGGACTCGAACCCAGGCCACTCGCTCGGAAGACCAGCGGTCTAGCCATTAGGCTATCGGAGTTCTGTCGAGCGGAGTCTTACTGCCTGACTGATACTGCCTGACTGACAGACTGACTCACTGACTGACTGATACTGACTGACTGACTCACTGACTGACCGAGACTGACTGACTAACTGCCTGACTGACTGAGACTGGACTGACTGACTGACTGACTGACTGACTGACTAACTGACTGACTGAGACTGACTGACTAACTGACTGACTGAGACTGACTGACTGACTAACTGACTGACTGACTAACTGACTGACTGAGACTGACTGACTAACTGACTGACTGAGACTGACTGACTGACTGCTTGACTCTCTGACTGGCTATTTCACTGACTGACTGAATGACTAAATGACTGACTGACACTGACTGACTGACTGCTTGACTACCTGACTGACTGCTTGACTGACTAACTGACTGGACAGGACTGACCGACTGACTGACTGACAGACTGACTAAATAAGGATGACTGACAGACTGACTGAATAAGGCTGACTGACTGACTGACTGACAGACTGACTGAATAAGGCTGACCGACTGACTGACTGCCTGACTGACTGACTGACTGAATGACTGACTGACTGACTGACCGAGACTGACTGACTGACTGACTGAGACTGGACTGGACTGACTGACTGACTGCTTTAGTGACTAACTGACTGCACAGGACTGACCGACTGACTGACTGACTGACTGCCTGACTGACTGACTGACTGAATGACTGACTGACTGAGACTAAATGACTGACTGCTTGACTGACTGGCTGAAGGACTAACTGACTGACTGAGTGACTGACTGACTGGACTGACTGACTGAGACTGAATGACTGAGTGCTTGACTGATTGACTGTCAGATTGACTGACTGACTTCGCAAAAGGGAAAAATAAAAAAAAAAGAATTATAAAATTAGAAAAAAATATTTGCATTTAAGATTTCCTTTCCGGCTGGGATTTGAACCCAGGGCGACACTCATGGAAGCCCAACGCTCTCGCCAATATACTATCGGATCTCTGTTGATCGGTGTCTTAATTATAATAAAAACAAAAAATGCACCTTAGTAATTATTGATCTAAAATCTTTGAAATCTAAAGGTCGAATGATTAAACTGACTCAGAATTTTCTTCCGTACATAAATAATCCATATTTGCAAAAGAAACAAATTGAAAAAAAAAAGAATCTTCAAATTAGAAGAGAAATATATACATGGAAGATTTTCGTTCCGGCCGGGACTCGAACCCAGTACCACGCGCTTGGAACCCAACGGTCTAGCCATTAGGCTATCGGAGCTCGGTCGATGGAAGTCTTAAATATAATAAAAACAAAAAATGCACCTTGGTAATTATTGATTCAAACACTTTGAAATCTTCGTGTCGAAAAATTAAACTGACTCAGAATTTTCTTCCCTACATAAATAATCAATAATTGCAAAGGAAAGAAATTGAAAAAAAAAAAGAATTTTCAAATTAGAAAAGAAATATATACATTGAAGATATTCGCTCCGGCTGGGACTCGAACCCAGGCCACTCGCTCGGAAGACCAGCGGTCTAGCCATTAGGCTATCGGAGTTCTGTCGAGCGGAGTCTTACTGCCTGACTGATACTGCCTGACTGACAGACTGACTCACTGACTGACTGATACTGACTGACTGACTCACTGACTGACCGAGACTGACTGACTAACTGCCTGACTGACTGAGACTGGACTGACTGACTGACTGACTGACTGACTGACTAACTGACTGACTGAGACTGACTGACTAACTGACTGACTGAGACTGACTGACTGACTAACTGACTGACTGACTAACTGACTGACTGAGACTGACTGACTAACTGACTGACTGAGACTGACTGACTGACTGCTTGACTCTCTGACTGGCTATTTCACTGACTGACTGAATGACTAAATGACTGACTGACACTGACTGACTGACTGCTTGACTACCTGACTGACTGCTTGACTGACTAACTGACTGGACAGGACTGACCGACTGACTGACTGACAGACTGACTAAATAAGGATGACTGACAGACTGACTGAATAAGGCTGACTGACTGACTGACTGACAGACTGACTGAATAAGGCTGACCGACTGACTGACTGCCTGACTGACTGACTGACTGAATGACTGACTGACTGACTGACCGAGACTGACTGACTGACTGACTGAGACTGGACTGGACTGACTGACTGACTGCTTTAGTGACTAACTGACTGCACAGGACTGACCGACTGACTGACTGACTGACTGCCTGACTGACTGACTGACTGAATGACTGACTGACTGAGACTAAATGACTGACTGCTTGACTGACTGGCTGAAGGACTAACTGACTGACTGAGTGACTGACTGACTGGACTGACTGACTGAGACTGAATGACTGAGTGCTTGACTGATTGACTGTCAGATTGACTGACTGACTTCGCAAAAGGGAAAAATAAAAAAAAAAGAATTATAAAATTAGAAAAAAATATTTGCATTTAAGATTTCCTTTCCGGCTGGGATTTGAACCCAGGGCGACACTCATGGAAGCCCAACGCTCTCGCCAATATACTATCGGATCTCTGTTGATCGGTGTCTTAATTATAATAAAAACAAAAAATGCACCTTAGTAATTATTGATCTAAAATCTTTGAAATCTAAAGGTCGAATGATTAAACTGACTCAGAATTTTCTTCCGTACATAAATAATCCATATTTGCAAAAGAAACAAATTGAAAAAAAAAAGAATCTTCAAATTAGAAGAGAAATATATACATGGAAGATTTTCGTTCCGGCCGGGACTCGAACCCAGTACC
Organism: Uloborus diversus; assembly: GCF_026930045.1. Lineage (NCBI taxonomy): Eukaryota > Metazoa > Arthropoda > Arachnida > Araneae > Uloboridae > Uloborus > Uloborus diversus. The sequence continues at coordinate 14,748 of NW_026558401.1, forward strand.
ACGCGCTTGGAACCCAACGGTCTAGCCATTAGGCTATCGGAGCTCTGTCGATGGAAGTCTTAAATATAATAAAAACAAAAAATGCACCTTGGTAATTATTGATTCAAACACTTTGAAATTTACAGGTCGAATAATTAAACTGACTCAGAATTTTTCTCCCTACATAAATAATCAATATTCGCAAAAGAGAAAAATTAAAAAAAAAAGAAGAAGAAATTTCAAATTAGAAACTAAAAGTATACATTGAAGATTTTCGTTCAGGCTGGGACTCGAACCCAGGGCCACTCGCTTGGAAGCCTAACACTCTAGCCATTAGTCTATGGGAGCTCTGTCGGTGGGAGTTTTAAATATAATAAAAACAAAAAATGCACCTTGGTAATTGTTTATTTAAACACTTTGAAATCTTCGTGTCGAAAAATTAAACTGACTCAGAATTTTCTTCCCTACATAAATAATCAATAATTGCAAAGGAAAGAAATTGAAAAAAAAAAAAGAATTTTCAAATTAGAAAAGAAATATATACATTGAAGATATTCGCTCCGGCTGGGACTCGAACCCAGGCCACTCGCTTGGAAGACCAGCGGACTAGCCATTAGGCTATCGGAGTTCTGTCGAGCGGAGTCTTACTGCCTGACTGATACTGCCTGACTGACAGACTGACTCACTGACTGACTGATACTGACTGACTGACTCACTGACTGACCGAGACTGACTGACTAACTGCCTGACTGACTGAGACTGGACTGACTGACTGACTGAATGACTAACTGACTGACTGAGACTGACTGACTGACTGCTTGACTCTCTGACTGGCTATTTCACTGACTGACTGAATGACTAAATGACTGACTGACACTGACTGACTGACTGCTTGACTACATGACTGACTGCTTGACTGACTAACTGACTGGACAGGACTGACCGACTGACTGACTGACAGACTGACTGAATAAGGATGACTGACAGACTGACTGAATAAGGCTGACTGACTGACTGACTGACAGACTGACTGAATAAGGCTGACCGACTGACTGACTGCCTGACTGACTGACTGACTGAATGACTGACTGACTGACTGACCGAGACTGACTGACTGACTGACTGAGACTGGACTGGACTGACTGACTGACTGAGACTGACTGACTGCTTTAGTGACTAACTGACTGCACAGGACTGACCGACTGACTGACTGACTGACTGCCTGACTGACTGACTGACTGAATGACTGACTGACTGAGACTAAATGACTGACTTCTTGACTGACTGGCTGAAGGACTAACTGACTGACTGAGTGACTGACTGACTGGACTGACTGGCTGAAGGACTAACTGACTGACTGAGTGACTGACTGACTGGACTGACTGACTGAGACTGAATGACTGAGTGCTTGACTGTTTGACTGTCAGACTGACTGACTGACTTCGCAAAAGGGAAAAATAAAAAAAAAGAATTATAAAATTAGAAAAATATATTTGCATTTAAGATTTCCTTTCCGGCCGGGACTCGAACCCAGTACCACGCGCTAGGAACCCAACGGTCTAGCCATTAGGCTATCGGAGCTCTGTCGTTGGAAGTCTTAAATATAATAAAAACAAAAAATGCACCTTGGTAATTATTGATTCAAACACTTTGAAATTTACAGGTCGAATAATTAAACTGACTCAGAATTTTTCTCCCTACATAAATAATCAATATTCGCAAAAGAGAAAAATTAAAAAAAAAAAGAAGAAGAAATTTCAAATTAGAAACTAAAAGTATACATTGAAGATTTTCGTTCAGGCTGGGACTCGAACCCAGGGCCACTCGCTTGGAAGCCTAACACTCTAGCCATTAGTCTATGGGAGCTCTGTCGGTGGGAGTTTTAAATATAATAAAAACAAAAAATGCACCTTGGTAATTGTTTATTTAAACACTTTGAAATCTTCGTGTCGAAAAATTAAACTGACTCAGAATTTTCTTCCCTACATAAATAATCAATAATTGCAAAGGAAAGAAATTGAAAAAAAAAAGAATTTTCAAATTAGAAAAGAAATATATACATTGAAGATATTCGCTCCGGCTGGGACTCGAACCCAGGCCACTCGCTTGGAAGACCAGCGGTCTAGTCATTAGGCTATCGGAGTTCTGTCGAGCGGAGTCTTACTGCCTGACTGATACTGCCTGACTGACAGACTGACTCACTGACTGACTGATACTGACTGACTGACTCACTGACTGACCGAGACTGACTGACTAACTGCCTGACTGACTGAGACTGGACTGACTGACTGACTGACTGACTGACTAACTGACTGACTGAGACTGACTGACTGACTGCTTGACTCTCTGACTGGCTATTTCACTGACTGACTGAATGACTAAATGACTGACTGACACTGACTGACTGACTGCTTGACTACCTGACTGACTGCTTGACTGACTAACTGACTGGACAGGACTGACTGACAGACTGACTGAATAAGGATGACTGACAGACAGACTGAATAAGGCTGACTGACTGACTGACTGACAGACTGACTGAATAAGGCTGACCGACTGACTGACTGCCTGACTGACTGACTGACTGAATGACTGACAGACTGACTGACCGAGACTGACTGACTGACTGACTGAGACTGGACTGGACTGACTGACTGACTGACTGACTGACTGACTGAGACTGACTGACTGCTTTAGTGACTAACTGACTGCACAGGACTGACCGACTGACTGACTGACTGACTGCCTGACTGACTGACTGACTGAATGACTGACTGACTGAGACTAAATGACTGACTGCTTGACTGACTGGATGAAGGACTAACTGACTGACTGAGTGACTGACTGACTGGAGTGACTGACTGAGACTGAATGACTGAGTGCTTGACTGATTGACTGTCAGACTGACTGACTGACTTCGCAAAAGGGAAAAATAAAAAAAAAAGAATTATAAAATTAGAAAAAAATATTTGCATTTAAGATTTCCTTTCCGGGCGGGACTCGAACCCAGTACCACGCGCTAGGAACCCAACGGTCTAGCCATTAGGCTATCGGAGCTCTGTCGATGGAAGTCTTAAATATAATAAAAACAAAAAATGCACCTTGGTAATTATTGATCTAAAATCTTTGAAATCTAAAGGTCGAATGATTAAACTGACTCAGAATTTTCTTCCGTACATAAATAATCCATATTTGCAAAAGAAAGAAATTGAAAAAAAAAAAAGAATCTTCAAATTAGAAGAGAAATATATACATGGAAGATTTTCGTACCGGCCGGGACTCGAACCCAGTACCACGCGCTTGGAACCCAAAGATCTAGCCATTAGGCTATCGGAGCTCTGTCGATGGAAGTCTTAAATATAATAAAAACAAAAAATGCACCTTGGTAATTATTGATTCAAACACTTTGAAATTTACAGGTCGAATAATTAAACTGACTCAGAATTTTTCTCCCTACATAAATAATCAATATTCGCAAAAGAGAAAAATTAAAAAAAAAAGAAGAAGAAATTTCAAATTAGAAACTAAAAGTATACATTGAAGATTTTCGTTCAGGCTGGGACTCGAACCCAGGCCACTCGCTTGGAAGACCAGCGGTCTAGCCATTAGGCTATCGGAGTTCTGTCGGTCGGAGCCTTACTGCCTGACTGAGACTGCCTGACTGACAGACTGACTGAATGACTAACTGATACTGACTGACTGACTGATACTGATTGACTGACTGACTCACTGATTGACCGAGACTGACTGACTGACCGAGACTGACTCACTGATTGACCGAGACTGACTGACTGACCGAGACTGACTGACTGACTGACTGAGACAGGACTGGACTGACTGACTGACTGACTGAGACTAAATGACTGACTGCTTGACTGACTGGCTGAATGACTAACTGACTGACTGAGACTGACTGACTGACTGCCTAACTGACTGAGTGACTGACTGATTGGACTGACTGACCGTCTGACTCAGACTGAATGACTGACTGCTTGACTGACTGACTGGTCTGGACTGACCGACTGACAGACTGACTGACTGACTGAGACTGTCTGACTGAATGACTAACTGACTGACTGACTGACAGAATGACTGAATGAGGCTGAGTGACTGACTGCCTGACTGACTGAATAAGGATGACTGACAGACTGACTGAATAAGGCTGACTGACTGACTGACTGAGACTGGACTGGACTGACTGACTGACTGACTGACTGAGACTGACTGACTGCTTTAGTGACTAACTGACTGCACAGGACTGACCGACTGACTGACTGACTGACTGCCTGACTGACTGACTGACTGAATGACTGACTGACTGAGACTAAATGACTGACTGCTTGACTGACTGGCTGAAGGACTAACTGACTGACTGAGTGACTGACTGACTGGACTGACTGACTGAGACTGAATGACTGAGTGCTTGACTGATTGACTGTCAGACTGACTGACTGACTTCGCAAAAGGGAAAAATAAAAAAAAAAGAATTATAAAATTAGAAAAAAATATTTGCATTTAAGATTTCCTTTCCGGCCGGGACTCGAACCCAGTACCACGCGCTAGGAACCCAACGGTCTAGCCATTAGGCTATCGGAGCTCTGTCGATGGAAGTCTTAAACATAATAAAAACAAAAAATGCACCTTGGTAATTATTGATTCAAACACTTTGAAATTTACAGGTCGAATAATTAAACTGACTCAGAATTTTTCTCCCTACATAAATAATCAATATTCGCAAAAGAGAAAAATTAAAAAAAAAAGAAGAAGAAATTTCAAATTAGAAACTAAAAGTATACATTGAAGATTTTCGTTCAGGCTGGGACTCGACCCCAGGGCCACTCGCTTGGAAGCCTAACACTCTAGCCATTAGTCTATGGGAGCTCTGTCGGTGGGAGTTTCAAATATAATAAAAACAAAAAATGCACCTTGGTAATTGTTTATTTAAACACTTTGAAATCTTCGTGTCGAAAAATTAAACTGACTCAGAATTTTCTTCCCTACATAAATAATCAATAATTGCAAAGGAAAGAAATTGAAAAAAAAAAGAATTTTCAAATTAGAAAAGAAATATATACATTGAAGATATTCGCTCCGGCTGGGACTCGAACCCAGGCCACTCGCTTGGAAGACCAGCGGTCTAGCCATTAGGCTATCGGAGTTCTGTCGAGCGGAGTCTTACTGCCTGACTGATACTGCCTGACTGACAGACTGACTCACTGACTGACTGATCCTGACTGACTGACTCACTGACTGACCGAGACTGACTGACTAACTGCCTGACTGACAGACTGACTCACTGACTGACTGATCCTGACTGACTGACTCACTGACTGACCGAGACTGACTGACTAACTGCCTGACTGACTGAGACTGGACTGACTGACTGACTGACTGACTGACTGACTGACTGACTAACTGACTGACTGAGACTGACTGACTGACTGCTTGACTCTCTGACTGGCTATTTCACTGACTGACTGAATGACTAAATGACTGACTGACACTGACTGCTTGACTGACTAACTGACTGGACAGGACTGACCGACTGACTGACTGACAGACTGACTGAATAAGGATGACTGACAGACTGACTGAATAAGGCTGACTGACTGACTGACTGACAGACTGACTGAATAAGGCTGACCGACTGACTGACTGCCTGACTGACTGACTGACTGAATGACTGACTGACTGCTTTAGTGACTAACTGACTGCACAGGACTGACCGACTGACTGACTGACTGACTGCCTGACTGACTGACTGACTGAATGACTGACTGACTGAGACTAAATGACTGACTGCTTGACTGACTGGCTGAAGGACTAACTGACTGACTGAGTGACTGACTGACTGGACTGACTGACTGACTGACTGACTGACTGACTAACTGACTGACTGAGACTGACTGACTGACTGCTTGACTCTCTGACTGGCTATTTCACTGACTGACTGAACGACTAAATGACTGACTGACACTGACTGACTGACTGCTTGACTACCTGACTGACTGCTTGACTGACTAACTGACTGGACAGGACTGACTGACAGACTGACTGAATAAGGATGACTGACAGACAGACTGAATAAGGCTGACTGACTGACTGACTGACAGACTGACTGAATAAGGCTGACCGACTGACTGACTGCCTGACTGACTGACTGACTGAATGACTGACAGACTGACTGACCGAGACTGACTGACTGACTGACTGAGACTGGACTGGACTGACTGACTGACTGACTGACTGACTGACTGAGACTGACTGACTGCTTTAGTGACTAACTGACTGCACAGGACTGACCGACTGACTGACTGACTGACTGCCTGACTGACTGACTGACTGAATGACTGACTGACTGAGACTAAATGACTGACTGCTTGACTGACTGGATGAAGGACTAACTGACTGACTGAGTGACTGACTGACTGGAGTGACTGACTGAGACTGAATGACTGAGTGCTTGACTGATTGACTGTCAGACTGACTGACTGACTTCGCAAAAGGGAAAAATAAAAAAAAAAGAATTATAAAATTAGAAAAAAATATTTGCATTTAAGATTTCCTTTCCGGGCGGGACTCGAACCCAGTACCACGCGCTAGGAACCCAACGGTCTAGCCATTAGGCTATCGGAGCTCTGTCGATGGAAGTCTTAAATATAATAAAAACAAAAAATGCACCTTGGTAATTATTGATCTAAAATCTTTGAAATCTAAAGGTCGAATGATTAAACTGACTCAGAATTTTCTTCCGTACATAAATAATCCATATTTGCAAAAGAAAGAAATTGAAAAAAAAAAAGAATCTTCAAATTAGAAGAGAAATATATACATGGAAGATTTTCGTACCGGCCGGGACTCGAACCCAGTACCACGCGCTTGGAACCCAAAGATCTAGCCATTAGGCTATCGGAGCTCTGTCGATGGAAGTCTTAAATATAATAAAAACAAAAAATGCACCTTGGTAATTATTGATTCAAACACTTTGAAATTTACAGGTCGAATAATTAAACTGACTCAGAATTTTTCTCCCTACATAAATAATCAATATTCGCAAAAGAGAAAAATTAAAAAAAAAAGAAGAAGAAATTTCAAATTAGAAACTAAAAGTATACATTGAAGATTTTCGTTCAGGCTGGGACTCGAACCCAGGCCACTCGCTTGGAAGACCAGCGGTCTAGCCATTAGGCTATCGGAGTTCTGTCGGTCGGAGCCTTACTGCCTGACTGAGACTGCCTGACTGACAGACTGACTGAATGACTAACTGATACTGACTGACTGACTGATACTGATTGACTGACTGACTCACTGATTGACCGAGACTGACTGACTGACCGAGACTGACTGACTGACTGACTGAGACAGGACTGGACTGACTGACTGACTGACTGAGACTAAATGACTGACTGCTTGACTGACTGGCTGAATGACTGACTGCTTGACTGACTGGCTGAATGACTAACTGACTGACTGAGACTGACTGACTGACTGCCTAACTGACTGAGTGACTGACTGATTGGACTGACTGACCGTCTGACTCAGACTGAATGACTGACTGCTTGACTGACTGACTGGTCTGGACTGACCGACTGACAGACTGACTGACTGACTGAGACTGTCTGACTGAATGACTAACTGACTGACTGACTGACAGAATGACTGAATGAGGCTGAGTGACTGACTGCCTGACTGACTGAATAAGGATGACTGACAGACTGACTGAATAAGGCTGACTGACTGACTGACTGAGACTGGACTGGACTGACTGACTGACTGACTGACTGAGACTGACTGACTGCTTTAGTGACTAACTGACTGCACAGGACTGACCGACTGACTGACTGACTGACTGCCTGACTGACTGACTGACTGAATGACTGACTGACTGAGACTAAATGACTGACTGCTTGACTGACTGGCTGAAGGACTAACTGACTGACTGAGTGACTGACTGACTGGACTGACTGACTGAGACTGAATGACTGAGTGCTTGACTGATTGACTGTCAGACTGACTGACTGACTTCGCAAAAGGGAAAAATAAAAAAAAAAGAATTATAAAATTAGAAAAAAATATTTGCATTTAAGATTTCCTTTCCGGCCGGGACTCGAACCCAGTACCACGCGCTAGGAACCCAACGGTCTAGCCATTAGGCTATCGGAGCTCTGTCGATGGAAGTCTTAAACATAATAAAAACAAAAAATGCACCTTGGTAATTATTGATTCAAACACTTTGAAATTTACAGGTCGAATAATTAAACTGACTCAGAATTTTTCTCCCTACATAAATAATCAATATTCGCAAAAGAGAAAAATTAAAAAAAAAAGAAGAAGAAATTTCAAATTAGAAACTAAAAGTATACATTGAAGATTTTCGTTCAGGCTGGGACTCGACCCCAGGGCCACTCGCTTGGAAGCCTAACACTCTAGCCATTAGTCTATGGGAGCTCTGTCGGTGGGAGTTTCAAATATAATAAAAACAAAAAATGCACCTTGGTAATTGTTTATTTAAACACTTTGAAATCTTCGTGTCGAAAAATTAAACTGACTCAGAATTTTCTTCCCTACATAAATAATCAATAATTGCAAAGGAAAGAAATTGAAAAAAAAAAAGAATTTTCAAATTAGAAAAGAAATATATACATTGAAGATATTCGCTCCGGCTGGGACTCGAACCCAGGCCACTCGCTTGGAAGACCAGCGGTCTAGCCATTAGGCTATCGGAGTTCTGTCGAGCGGAGTCTTACTGCCTGACTGATACTGCCTGACTGACAGACTGACTCACTGACTGACTGATCCTGACTGACTGACTCACTGACTGACCGAGACTGACTGACTAACTGCCTGACTGACAGACTGACTCACTGACTGACTGATCCTGACTGACTGACTCACTGACTGACCGAGACTGACTGACTAACTGCCTGACTGACTGAGACTGGACTGACTGACTGACTGACTGACTGACTGACTGACTGACTGACTGACTAACTGACTGACTGAGACTGACTGACTGACTGCTTGACTCTCTGACTGGCTATTTCACTGACTGACTGAATGACTAAATGACTGACTGACACTGACTGCTTGACTGACTAACTGACTGGACAGGACTGACCGACTGACTGACTGACAGACTGACTGAATAAGGATGACTGACAGACTGACTGAATAAGGCTGACTGACTGACTGACTGACAGACTGACTGAATAAGGCTGACCGACTGACTGACTGCCTGACTGACTGACTGACTGAATGACTGACTGACTGACTGACCGAGACTGACTGACTGACTGACTGAGACTGGACTGGACTGACTGACTGACTGACTGAGACTGACTGACTGCTTTAGTGACTAACTGACTGCACAGGACTGACCGACTGACTGACTGACTGACTGCCTGACTGACTGACTGACTGAATGACTGACTGACTGAGACTTAATGACTGACTGCTTGACTGACTGGCTGAAGGACTAACTGACTGACTGAGTGACTGACTGACTGGACTGACTGACTGACTGACTGACTGACTGACTAACTGACTGACTGAGACTGACTGACTGACTGCTTGACTCTCTGACTGGCTATTTCACTGACTGACTGAATGACTAAATGACTGACTGACACTGACTGACTGACTGCTTGACTACCTGACTGACTGCTTGACTGACTAACTGACTGGACAGGACTGACCGACTGACTGACTGACAGACTGACTGAATAAGGATGACTGACAGACTGACTGAATAAGGCTGACTGACTGACTGACTGACAGACTGACTGAATAAGGCTGACCGACTGACTGACTGCCTGACTGACTGACTGACTGAATGACTGACTGACTGACTGACCGAGACTGACTGACTGACTGACTGACTGAGACTGACTGACTGCTTTAGTGACTAACTGACTGCACAGGACTGACCGACTGACTGACTGACTGACTGCCTGACTGACTGACTGACTGAATGACTGACTGACTGAGACTAAATGACTGACTGCTTGACTGACTGGCTGAAGGACTAACTGACTGACTGAGTGACTGACTGACTGGACTGACTGACTGACTGCTTGACTACCTGACTGACTGCTTGACTGACTAACTGACTGGACAGGACTGACCGACTGACTGACTGACAGACTGACTGAATAAGGATGACTGACAGACTGACTGAATAAGGCTGACTGACTGACTGACTGACAGACTGACTGAATAAGGCTGACCGACTGACTGACTGCCTGACTGACTGACTGACTGAATGACTGACTGACTGACTGACTGACTGAATAAGGCTGACCGACTGACTGACTGCCTGACTGACTGACTGACTGAATGACTGACTGACTGACTGACCGAGACTGACTGACTGACTGACTGAGACTGGACTGACTGACTGACTGACTGACTGACTGACTGACTGACTGACTGACTAACTGACTGACTGAGACTGACTGACTGACTGCTTGACTCTCTGACTGGCTATTTCACTGACTGACTGAATGACTAAATGACTGACTGACACTGACTGCTTGACTGACTAACTGACTGGACAGGACTGACCGACTGACTGACTGACAGACTGACTGAATAAGGATGACTGACAGACTGACTGAATAAGGCTGACTGACTGACTGACTGACAGACTGACTGAATAAGGCTGACCGACTGACTGACTGCCTGACTGACTGACTGACTGAATGACTGACTGACTGACTGACCGAGACTGACTGACTGACTGACTGAGACTGGACTGGACTGACTGACTGACTGACTGAGACTGACTGACTGCTTTAGTGACTAACTGACTGCACAGGACTGACCGACTGACTGACTGACTGACTGCCTGACTGACTGACTGACTGAATGACTGACTGACTGAGACTAAATGACTGACTGCTTGACTGACTGGCTGAAGGACTAACTGACTGACTGAGTGACTGACTGACTGGACTGACTGACTGACTGACTGACTGACTGACTAACTGACTGACTGAGACTGACTGACTGACTGCTTGACTCTCTGACTGGCTATTTCACTGACTGACTGAATGACTAAATGACTGACTGACACTGACTGACTGACTGCTTGACTACCTGACTGACTGCTTGACTGACTAACTGACTGGACAGGACTGACCGACTGACTGACTGACAGACTGACTGAATAAGGATGACTGACAGACTGACTGAATAAGGCTGACTGACTGACTGACTGACAGACTGACTGAATAAGGCTGACCGACTGACTGACTGCCTGACTGACTGACTGACTGAATGACTGACTGACTGACTGACCGAGACTGACTGACTGACTGACTGACTGAGACTGACTGACTGCTTTAGTGACTAACTGACTGCACAGGACTGACCGACTGACTGACTGACTGACTGCCTGACTGACTGACTGACTGAATGACTGACTGACTGAGACTAAATGACTGACTGCTTGACTGACTGGCTGAAGGACTAACTGACTGACTGAGTGACTGACTGACTGGACTGACTGACTGACTGCTTGACTACCTGACTGACTGCTTGACTGACTAACTGACTGGACAGGACTGACCGACTGACTGACTGACAGACTGACTGAATAAGGATGACTGACAGACTGACTGAATAAGGCTGACTGACTGACTGACTGACAGACTGACTGAATAAGGCTGACCGACTGACTGACTGCCTGACTGACTGACTGACTGAATGACTGACTGACTGACTGACCGAGACTGACTGACTGACTGACTGAGACTGGACTGGACTGACTGACTGACTGACTGACTGAGACTGACTGACTGCTTTAGTGACTAACTGACTGCACAGGACTGACCGACTGACTGACTGACTGACTGCCTGACTGACTGACTGACTGAATGACTGACTGACTGAGACTAAATGACTGACTGCTTGACTGACTGGCTGAAGGACTAACTGACTGACTGAGTGACTGACTGACTGGACTGACTGACTGAGACTGAATGACTGAGTGCTTGACTGATTGACTGTCAGACTGACTGACTGACTTCGCAAAAGGGAAAAATAAAAAAAAAGAATTATAAAATTAGAAAAAAATATTTGCATTTAAGATTTCCTTTCCGGCCGGGACTCGAACCCAGTACCACGCGCTAGGAACCCAACGGTCTAGCCATTAGGCTATCGGAGCTCTGTCGATGGAAGTCTTAAACATAATAAAAACAAAAAATGCACCTTGGTAATTACTGATTCAAACACTTTGAAATTTACAGGTCGAATAATTAAACTGACTCAGAATTTTTCTCCCTACATAAATAATCAATATTCGCAAAAGAGAAAAATTAAAAAAAAAAAGAAGAAGAAATTTCAAATTAGAAACTAAAAGTATACATTGAAGATTTTCGTTCAGGCTGGGACTCGAACCCAGGGCCACTCGCTTGGAAGCCTAACACTCTAGCCATTAGTCTATGGGAGCTCTGTCGGTGGGAGTTTCAAATATAATAAAAACAAAAAATGCACCTTGGTAATTGTTTATTTAAACACTTTGAAATCTTCGTGTCGAAAAATTAAACTGACTCAGAATTTTCTTCCCTACATAAATAATCAATAATTGCAAAGGAAAGAAATTGAAAAAAAAAAGAATTTTCAAATTAGAAAAGAAATATATACATTGAAGATATTCGCTCCGGCTGGGACTCGAACCCAGGCCACTCGCTTGGAAGACCAGCGGTCTAGCCATTAGGCTATCGGAGTTCTGTCGAGCGGAGTCTTACTGCCTGACTGATACTGCCTGACTGACAGACTGACTCACTGACTGACTGATCCTGACTGACTGACTCACTGACTGACCGAGACTGACTGACTAACTGCCTGACTGACAGACTGACTCACTGACTGACTGATCCTGACTGACTGACTCACTGACTGACCGAGACTGACTGACTAACTGCCTGACTGACTGAGACTGGACTGACTGACTGACTGACTGACTGACTGACTGACTGACTGACTGACTAACTGACTGACTGAGACTGACTGACTGACTGCTTGACTCTCTGACTGGCTATTTCACTGACTGACTGAATGACTAAATGACTGACTGACACTGACTGCTTGACTGACTAACTGACTGGACAGGACTGACCGACTGACTGACTGACAGACTGACTGAATAAGGATGACTGACAGACTGACTGAATAAGGCTGACTGACTGACAGACTGACTGAATAAGGCTGACCGACTGACTGACTGCCTGACTGACTGACTGACTGAATGACTGACTGACTGACTGACCGAGACTGACTGACTGACTGACTGAGACTGGACTGGACTGACTGACTGACTGACTGAGACTGACTGACTGCTTTAGTGACTAACTGACTGCACAGGACTGACCGACTGACTGACTGACTGACTGCCTGACTGACTGACTGACTGAATGACTGACTGACTGAGACTAAATGACTGACTGCTTCACTGACTGGCTGAAGGACTAACTGACTGACTGAGTGACTGACTGACTGGACTGACTGACTGACTGACTGACTGACTGACTAACTGACTGACTGAGACTGACTGACTGACTGCTTGACTCTCTGACTGGCTATTTCACTGACTGACTGAATGACTAAATGACTGACTGACACTGACTGACTGACTGCTTGACTACCTGACTGACTGCTTGACTGACTAACTGACTGGACAGGACTGACCGACTGACTGACTGACAGACTGACTGAATAAGGATGACTGACAGACTGACTGAATAAGGCTGACTGACTGACTGACTGACAGACTGACTGAATAAGGCTGACCGACTGACTGACTGCCTGACTGACTGACTGACTGAATGACTGACTGACTGACTGACCGAGACTGACTGACTGACTGACTGACTGAGACTGACTGACTGCTTTAGTGACTAACTGACTGCACAGGACTGACCGACTGACTGACTGACTGACTGCCTGACTGACTGACTGACTGAATGACTGACTGACTGAGACTAAATGACTGACTGCTTGACTGACTGGCTGAAGGACTAACTGACTGACTGAGTGACTGACTGACTGGACTGACTGACTGACTGCTTGACTACCTGACTGACTGCTTGACTGACTAACTGACTGGACAGGACTGACCGACTGACTGACTGACAGACTGACTGAATAAGGATGACTGACAGACTGACTGAATAAGGCTGACTGACTGACTGACTGACAGACTGACTGAATAAGGCTGACCGACTGACTGACTGCCTGACTGACTGACTGACTGAATGACTGACTGACTGACTGACCGAGACTGACTGACTGACTGACTGAGACTGGACTGGACTGACTGACTGACTGACTGACTGAGACTGACTGACTGCTTTAGTGACTAACTGACTGCACAGGACTGACCGACTGACTGACTGACTGACTGCCTGACTGACTGACTGACTGAATGACTGACTGACTGAGACTAAATGACTGACTGCTTGACTGACTGGCTGAAGGACTAACTGACTGACTGAGTGACTGACTGACTGGACTGACTGACTGAGACTGAATGACTGAGTGCTTGACTGATTGACTGTCAGACTGACTGACTGACTTCGCAAAAGGGAAAAATAAAAAAAAAGAATTATAAAATTAGAAAAAAATATTTGCATTTAAGATTTCCTTTCCGGCCGGGACTTGAACCCAGTACCACGCGCTAGGAACCCAACGGTTTAGCCATTAGGGTATCGGAGCTCTGTCGATGGAAGTCTTAAATATAATAAAAACAAAAAATGCACCTTGGTAATTATTGATTCAAACACTTTGAAATTTACAGGTCGAATAATTAAACTGACTCAGAATTTTTCTCCCTACATAAATAATCAATATTCGCAAAAGAGAAAAATTAAAAAAAAAGAAGAAGAAATTTCAAATTAGAAACTAAAAGTATACATTGAAGATTTTCGTTCAGGCTGGGACTCGAACCCAGGGCCACTCGCTTGGAAGCCTAACACTCTAGCCATTAGTCTATGGGAGCTCTGTCGGTGGGAGTTTTAAATATAATAAAAACAAAAAATGCACCTTGGTAATTGTTTATTTAAACACTTTGAAATCTTCGTGTCGAAAAATTAAACTGACTCAGAATTTTCTTCCCTACATAAATAATCAATAATTGCAAAGGAAAGAAATTGAAAAAAAAAAAGAATTTTCAAATTAGAAAAGAAATATATACATTGAAGATATTCGCTCCGGCTGGGACTCGAACCCAGGCCACTCGCTTGGAAGACCAGCGGTCTAGCCATTAGGCTATCGGAGTTCTGTCGAGCGGAGTCTTACTGCCTGACTGATACTGCCTGACTGACAGACTGACTCACTGACTGACTGATCCTGACTGACTGACTCACTGACTGACCGAGACTGACTGACTAACTGCCTGACTGACTGAGACTGGACTGACTGACTGACTGACTGACTGACTAACTGACTGACTGAGACTGACTGACTGACTGCTTGACTCTCTGACTGGCTATTTCACTGACTGACTGAATGACTAAATGACTGACTGACACTGACTGACTGACTGCTTGACTACCTGACTGACTGCTTGACTGACTAACTGACTGGACAGGACTGACCGACTGACTGACTGACAGACTGACTGAATAAGGATGACTGACAGACTGACTGAATAAGGCTGACTGACTGACTGACTGACAGACTGACTGAATAAGGCTGACCGACTGACTGACTGCCTGACTGACAGAATGACTGACTGACTGACTGACCGAGACTGACTGACTGACTGACTGAGACTGGACTGGACTGACTGACTGAGACTGACTGACTGCTTTAGTGACTAACTGACTGCACAGGACTGACCGACTGACTGACTGACTGACTGCCTGACTGACTGACTGACTGAATGACTGACTGACTGAGACTAAATGACTGACTGCTTGACTGACTGGCTGAAGGACTAACTGACTGACTGAGTGACTGACTGACTGGACTGACTGACTGAGACTGAATGACTGAGTGCTTGACTGATTGACTGTCAGACTGACTGACAGACTTCGCAAAAGGGAAAAATAAAAAAGAAGAATTATAAAATTAGAAAAAAATATTTGCATTTAAGATTTCCTTTCCGGCCGGGACTCGAACCCAGTACCACGCGCTAGGAACCCAACGGTCTAGCCATTAGGCTATCGGAGCTCTGTCGATGGAAGTCTTAAATATAATAAAAACAAAAAATGCACCTTGGTAATTATTGATCTAAAATCTTTGAAATCTAAAGGTCGAATGATTAAACTGACTCAGAATTTTCTTCCGTACATAAATAATCCATATTTGCAAAAGAAAGAAATTGAAAAAAAAAAGAATCTTCAAATTAGAAGAGAAATATATACATGGAAGATTTTCGTTCCGGCCGGGACTCGAACCCAGTACCACGCGCTTGGAACCCAACGGTCTAGCCATTAGGCTATCGGAGCTCTGTCGATGGAAGTCTTAAATATAATAAAAACAAAAAATGCACCTTGGTAATTATTGATTCAAACACTTTGAAATTTACAGGTCGAATAATTAAACTGACACAGAATTTTTCTCCCTACATAAATAATCAATATTCGCAAAAGAGAAAAATTAAAAAAAAAGAAGAAGAAATTTCAAATTAGAAACTGAAAGTATACATTGAAGATTTTCGTTCAGGCTGGGACTCGAACCCAGGGCCACTCGCTAGGAAGCCTAACACTCTAGCCATTAGTCTATGGGAGCTCTGTCGGTGGGAGTTTTAAATATAATAAAAACAAAAAATGCACCTTGGTAATTGTTTATTTAAACACTTTGAAATCTTCGTGTCGAAAAATTAAACTGACTCAGAATTTTCTTCCCTACATAAATAATCAATAATTGCAAAGGAAAGAAATTGAAAAAAAAAGAATTTTCAAATTAGAAAAGAAATATATACATTGAAGATATTCGCTCCGGCTGGGACTCGAACCCAGGCCACTCGCTTGGAAGACCAGCGGTCTAGCCATTAGGCTATCGGAGTTCTGTCGAGCGGAGTCTTACTGCCTGACTGATACTGCCTGACTGACAGACTGACTCACTGATACTGACTGACTGACTCACTGACTGACCGAGACTGACTGACTAACTGCCTGACTGACTGAGACTGGACTGACTGACTCACTGACTGACCGAGACTGACTGACTGACTGAGACTGACTGACTGAGACTGGACTGACTGACTGACTGACTGACTGACTGACTAACTGACTGACTGAGACTGACTGACTGACTGCTTGACTCTCTGACTGGCTATTTCACTGACTGACTGAATGACTAAATGACTGACTGACACAGACTGACTGACTGCTTGACTACCTGACTGACTGCTTGACTGACTAACTGACTGGACAGGACTGACCGACTGACTGACTGAAAGACTGACTGAATAAGGATGACTGACAGACTGACTGAATAAGGCTGACTGACTGACTGACTGACAGACTGACTGAATAAGACTGACTGACTGCCTGACTGACTGACTGACTGAATGACTGACTGACTGACTGACCGAGACTGACTGACTGACTGACTGAGACTGGACTGGACTGACTGACTGACTGACTGACTGAGACTGACTGACTGCTTTAGTGACTAACTGACTACACAGGACTGACCGACTGACTGACTGACTGACTGCTTGACTGACTGACTGACTGAATGACTGACTGACTGAGACTAAATGACTGACTGCTTGACTGACTGGCTGAAGGACTAACTGACTGACTGAGTGACTGACTGACTGGACTGACTGACTGAGACTGAATGACTGAGTGCTTGACTGATTGACTGTCAGACTGACTGACTGACTTCGCAAAAGGGAAAAATAAAAAAAAAAGAATTATAAAATTAGAAAAAAATATTTGCATTTAAGATTTCCTTTCCGGCCGGGACTCGAACCCAGTCCACGCGCTAGGAACCCAACGGTCTAGCCATTAGGCTATCGGAGCTCTGTCGAGGGAAGTCTTAAATATAATAAAAACAAAAAATGCACCTTGGTAATTATTGATTCAAACACTTTGAAATTTACAGGTCGAATAATTAAACTGACTCAGAATTTTTCTCCCTACATAAATAATCAATATTCGCAAAAGAGAAAAATTAAAAAAAAAGAAGAAGAAATTTCAAATTAGAAACTAAAAGTATACATTGAAGATATTCGCTCCGGCTGGGACTCGAAACCAGGGCCACTCGCTTGGAAGCCTAACACTCTAGCCATTAGTCTATGGGAGCTCTGTCGGTGGGAGTTTTAAATATAATAAAAACAAAAAATGCACCTTGGTAATTGTTTATTTAAACACTTTGAAATCTTCGTGTCGAAAAATTAAACTGACTCAGAATTTTCTTCCCTACATAAATAATCAATAATTGCAAAGGAAAGAAATTGAAAAAAAAAAAAGAATTTTCAAATTAGAAAAGAAATATATACATTGAAGATATTCGCTCCGGCTGGGACTCGAACCCAGGCCACTCGCTTGGAAGACCAGCGGTCTAGCCATTAGGCTATCGGAGTTCTGTCGAGCGGAGTCTTACTGCCTGACTGATACTGCCTGACTGACAGACTGACTCACTGACTGACTGATACTGACTCACTGACTGACCGAGACTGACTGACTAACTGCCTGACTGACTGAGACTGGACTGATTGACTGACTGACTGACTGACTGACTAACTGACTGACTGAGACTGACTGACTGACTGCTTGACTCTCTGACTGGCTATTTCACTGACTGACTGAATGACTAAATGACTGACTGACACTGACTGACTGACTGCTTGACTACCTGACTGACTGCTTGACTGACTAACTGACTGGACAGGACTGACCGACTGACTGACTGACAGACTGACTGAATAAGGATGACAGACAGACTGACTGAATAAGGCTGACTGACTGACAGACTGACTGAATAAGGTTGAAAGACTGACTGCCTGACTGACTGACTGACTGAATGACTGTCTGACTGACTGACCGAGACTGACTGACTGACTGACTGAGACTGGACTAGACTGACTGACTGACTGACTGACTGAGACTGACTGACTGCTTTAGTGACTAACTGACTGCACAGGACTGACCGACTGACTGACTGACTGCCTGACTGACTGACTGACTGACTGAATGACTGACTGACTGAGACTAAATGACTGACTGCTTGACTGACTGCTTGACTGACTGACTGAATGACTGACTGACAGGACTGACTGACTGAGACTGAATGACTGAGTGCTTGACTGATTGACTGTCAGACTGACTGACTGACTTCGCAAAAGGGAAAAATAAAAAAAAAAATTATAAAATTAGAAAAAAATATTTGCATTTAAGTTTTCCTTTCCGGCCGGGACTCGAACCCAGTACCACGCGCTAGGAACCCAACGGTCTAGCCATTAGGCTATCGGAGCTCTGTCGATGGAAGTCTTAAATATAATAAAAACAAAAAATGCACCTTGGTAATTATTGATTCAAACACTTTGAAATTTACAGGTCGAATAATTAAACTGACTCAGAATTTTTCTCCCTACATAAATAATCAATATTCGCAAAAGAGAAAAATTAAAAAAAAAAAAGAAGAAGAAATTTCAAATTAGAAACTAAAAGTATACATTGAAGATTTTCGTTCAGGCTGGGACTCGAACCCAGGGCCACTCGCTTGGAAGCCTAACACTCTAGCCATTAGTCTATGGGAGCTCTGTCGGTGGGAGTTTTAAATATAATAAAAACAAAAAATGCACCTTGGTAATTGTTTATTTAAACACTTTGAAATCTTCGTGTCGAAAAATTAAACTGACTCAGAATTTTCTTCCCTACATAAATAATCAATAATTGCAAAGGAAAGAAATTGAAAAAAAAAAGAATTTTCAAATTAGAAAAGAAATATTTACATTGAAGATATTCGCTCCGGCTGGGACTCGAACCCAGGCCACTCGCTTGGAAGACCAGCGGTCTAGCCATTAGGCTATCGGAGTTCTGTCGAGCGGAGTCTTACTGCCTGACTGATACTGCCTGACTGACAGACTGACTCACTGACTCACTGACTTACTCACTGACTGACTAACTGCCTGACTGACTGAGACTGGACTGACTGACTGACTGACTGACTGACTGACTAACTGACTGACTGAGACTGACTGACTGACTGCTTGACTCTCTGACTGGCTATTTCACTGACTGACTGAATGACTAAATGACTGACTGACACTGACTGACTGACTGCTTGACTACCTGACTGACTGCTTGACTGACTAACTGACTGGACAGGACTGACCGACTGACTGACTGACAGACTGACTGAATAAGGATGACTGACAGACTGACTGAATAAGGCTGACTGACTGACTGACTGACAGACTGACTGAATAAGGCTGACCGACTGACTGACTGCCTGACTGACTGACTGACTGCCTGACTGACTGACTGACTGACCGAGACTGACTGACTGACTGACTGAGACTGGACTGGACTGACTGACTGACTGACTAAATGACTGCTTTAGTGACTAACTGAATGCACAGAACTGACCGACTGACTGACTGACTGACTGCCTGACTGACTGACTGAATGACTGACTGACTGAGACTAAATGACTGACTGCTTGACTGACTGGCTGAAGGACTAACTGACTGACTGAGTGACTGACTGACTGGACTGACTGACTGAGACTGAATGACTGAGTGCTTGACTGATTGACTGTCAGACTGACTGACTGACTTCGCAAAAGGGAAAAATAAAAAAAAAAGAATTATAAAATTAGAAAAAAATATTTGCATTTAAGATTTCCTTTCCGGCTGGGATTTGAACCCAGGGCGACACTCATGGAAGCCCAACGCTCTCGCCAATATACTATCGGATCTCTGTTGATCGGTGTCTTAATTATAATAAAAACAAAAAATGCACCTTAGTAATTATTGATCTAAAATCTTTGAAATCTAAAGGTCGAATGATTAAACTGACTCAGAATTTTCTTCCGTACATAAATAATTAATATTTGCAAAAGAAAGAAATTGAAAAAAAAAAGAATCTTCAAATTAGAAGAGAAATATATACATTTAAGATTTCCTTTCCGGCCGGGACTCGATCCCAGTACCACGCGCTAGGAACCCAACGGTCTAGCCATTAGGCTATCGGAGCTCTATCGATGGAAGTCTTAAATATAATAAAAACAAAAAATGCACCTTGGTAATTATTGATTCAAACACTTTGAAATTTACAGGTCGAATAATTAAACTGACTCAGAATTTTTCTCCCTACATAAATAATCAATATTCGCAAAAGAGAAAAATTGAAAAAAAAAGAAGAAGAAATTTCAAATTAGAAACTAAAAGTATACATTGAAGATTTTCGTTCAGGCTGGGACTCGAACCCAGGGCCACTCGCTTGGAAGCCTAACACTCTAGCCATTAGTCTATGGGAGCTCTGTCGGTGGGAGTTTTAAATATAATAAAAACAAAAAATGCACCTTGGTAATTGTTTATTTAAACACTTTGAAATCTTTGTGTCGAAAAATTAAACTGACTCAGAATTTTCTTCCCTACATAAATAATCAATAATTGCAAAGGAAAGAAATTGAAAAAAAAAGAATTTTCAAATTAGAAAAGAAATATATACATTGAAGATATTCGCTCCGGCTGGGACTCGAACCCAGGCCACTCGCTTGGAAGACCAGCGGTCTAGCCATTAGGCTATCGGAGTTCTGTCGAGCGGAGTCTTACTGCCTGACTGATACTGCCTGACTGACAGACTGACTCACTGACTGACTGATACTGACTGACTGACTCACTGACTGACCGAGACTGACTGACTAACTGCCTGACTGACTGAGACTGGACTGACTGACTCACTGACTGACCGAGACTGACTGACTAACTGCCTGACTGACTGAGACTGGACTGACTGACTGACTGACTGACTAACTGACTGACTGAGACTGACTGACTGACTGCTTGACTCTCTGACTGGCTATTTCACTGACTGACTGAATGACTAAATGACTGACTGACACTGACTGACTGACTGCTTGACTACATGACTGACTGCTTGACTGACTAACTGACTGGACAGGACTGACCGACTGACTGACTGACAGACTGACTGAATAAGGATGACTGACAGACTGACTGAATAAGGCTGACTGACTGACTGACTGACAGACTGACTGAATAAGACTGACTGACTGTCTGACTGACTGACTGACTGAATGACTGACTGACTGACTGACCGAGACTGACTGACTGACTGACTGAGACTGGACTGGACTGACTGACTGACTGACTGACTGAGACTGACTGACTGCTTTAGTGACTAACTGACTGCACAGGACTGACCGACTGACTGACTGACTGACTGCCTGACTGACTGACTGACTGAATGAATGACTGACTGAGACTAAATGACTGACTGCTTGACTGACTGGCTGAAGGACTAACTGACTGACTGAGTGACTGACTGACTGGACTGACTGACTGAGACTGAATGACTGAGTGCTTGACTGATTGACTGTCAGACTGACTGACTGACTTCGCAAAAGGGAAAAATAAAAAAAAAAGAATTATAAAATTAGAAAAAAATATTTGCATTTAAGATTTCCTTTCCGGCTGGGATTTGAACCCAGGGCGACACTCATGGAAGCCCAACGCTCTCGCCAATATACTATCGGATCTTTGTTGATCGGTGTCTTAATTATAATAAAAACAAAAAATGCACCTTAGTAATTATTGATCTAAAATCTTTGAAATCTAAAGGTCGAATGATTAAACTGACTCAGAATTTTCTTCCGTACATAAATAATCCATATTTGCAAAAGAAAGAAATTGAAAAAAAAAAGAATCTTCAAATTAGAAGAGAAATATATACATGGAAGATTTTCGTTCCGGCCGGGACTCGAACCCAGTACCACGCGCTTGGAACCCAACGGTCTAGCCATTAGGCTATCGGAGCTCGGTCGATGGAAGTCTTAAATATAATAAAAACAAAAAATGCACCTTGGTAATTATTGATTCAAACACTTTGAAATTTACAGGTCGAATAATTAAACTGACTCAGAATTTTTCTCCCTACATAAATATTCAATATTCGCAAAAGAGAAAAATTAAAAAAAAAAAAGAAGAAGAAATTTCAAATTAGAAACTAAAAGTATACATTGAAGATTTTCGTTCAGGCTGGGACTCGAACCCAGGGCCACTCGCTTGGAAGCCTAACACTCTAGCCATTAGTCTATGGGAGCTCTGTCGGTGGGTGTTTTAAATATAATAAAAACAAAAAATGCACCTTGGTAATTGTTTATTTAAACACTTTGAAATCTTCGTGTCGAAAAATTAAACTGACTCAGAATTTTCTTCCCTACATAAATAATCAATAATTGCAAAGGAAAGAAATTGAAAAAAAAAGAATTTTCAAATTAGAAAAGAAATATATACATTGAAGATATTCGCTCCGGCTGGGACTCGAACCCAGGCCACTCGCTCGGAAGACCAGCGGTCTAGCCATTAGGCTATCGGAGTTCTGTCGAGCGGAGTCTTACTGCCTGACTGATACTGCCTGACTGACAGACTGACTCACTGACTGACTGATACTGACTGACTGACTGATACTGCCTGACTGACAGACTGACTCACTGACTGACTGATACTGACTGACTGACTCACTGACTGACCGAGACTGACTGACTAACTGCCTGACTGACTGAGACTGGACTGACTGACTGACTGACTGACTGACTGACTAACTGACTGACTGAGACTGACTGACTGACTGCTTGACCCTCTGACTGGCTATTTCACTGACTGACTGAATGACTAAATGACTGACTGACACTGACTGACTGACTGCTTGACAACCTGACTGACTGCTTGACTGACTAACTGACTGGACAGGACTGACCGACTGACTGACTGACAGACTGACTGAATAAGGATGACTGACAGACTGACTGAATAAGGCTGACTGACTGACTGACTGACAGACTGACTGAATAAGGCTGACCGACTGACTGAATGCCTGACTGACTGAATGACTGATTGACTGACTGACCGAGACTGACTGACTGACTGACTGAGACTGGACTGGACTGACTGACTGACTGACTAAATGACTGCTTTAGTGAATAACTGAATGCACAGGACTGACCGACTGACTGACTGACTGACTGCCTGACTGACTGACTGAATGACTGACTGACTGAGACTAAATGACTGACTGCTTGACTGACTGGCTGAAGGACTAACTGACTGACTGAGTGACTGACTGACTGGACTGACTGACTGAGACTGAATGACTGAGTGCTTGACTGTCAGACTGACTGACTGACTTCGCAAAAGGGAAAAATAAAAAAAAAAGAATTATAAAATTAGAAAAAAATATTTGCATTTAAGATTTCCTTTCCGGCCGGGACTCGATCCCAGTACCACGCGCTAGGAACCCAACGGTCTAGCCATTAGGCTATCGGAGCTCTATCGATGGAAGTCTTAAATATAATAAAAACAAAAAATGCACCTTGGTAATTATTGATTCAAACACTTTGAAATTTACAGGTCGAATAATTAAACTGACTCAGAATTTTTCTCCCTACATAAATAATCAATATTCGCAAAAGAGAAAAATTGAAAAAAAAAGAAGAAGAAATTTCAAATTAGAAACTAAAAGTATACATTGAAGATTTTCGTTCAGGCTGGGACTCGAACCCAGGGCCACTCGCTTGGAAGCCTAACACTCTAGCCATTAGTCTATGGGAGCTCTGTCGGTGGGAGTTTTAAATATAATAAAAACAAAAAATGCACCTTGGTAATTGTTTATTTAAACACTTTGAAATCTTGGTGTCGAAAAATTAAACTGACTCAGAATTTTCTTCCCTACATAAATAATCAATAATTGCAAAGGAAAGAAATTGAAAAAAAAAAAGAATTTTCAAATTAGAAAAGAAATATATACATTGAAGATATTCGCTCCGGCTGGGACTCGAACCCAGGCCACTCGCTTGGAAGACCAGCGGTCTAGCCATTAGGCTATCGGAGTTCTGTCGAGCGGAGTCTTACTGCCTGACTGATACTGCCTGACTGACAGACTGACTCACTGACTGACTGATACTGACTGACTGACTCACTGACTGACCGAGACTGACTGACTAACTGCCTGACTGACTGAGACTGGACTGACTGACTCACTGACTGACCGAGACTGACTGACTAACTGCCTGACTGACTGAGACTGGACTGACTGACTGACTGACTGACTGACTGACTAACTGACTGACTGAGACTGACTGACTGACTGCTTGACTCTCTGACTGGCTATTTCACTGACTGACTGAATGACTAAATGACTGACTGACACTGACTGACTGACTGCTTGACTACATGACTGACTGCTTGACTGACTAACTGACTGGACAGGACTGACCGACTGACTGACTGACAGACTGACTGAATAAGGATGACTGACAGACTGACTGAATAAGGCTGACTGACTGACTGACTGACAGACTGACTGAATAAGACTGACTGACTGTCTGACTGACTGACTGACTGAATGACTGACTGACTGACTGACCGAGACTGACTGACTGACTGACTGAGACTGGACTGGACTGACTGACTGACTGACTGACTGAGACTGACTGACTGCTTTAGTGACTAACTGACTGCACAGGACTGACCGACTGACTGACTGACTGACTGCCTGACTGACTGACTGACTGAATGAATGACTGACTGAGACTAAATGACTGACTGCTTGACTGACTGGCTGAAGGACTAACTGACTGACTGAGTGACTGACTGACTGGACTGACTGACTGAGACTGAATGACTGAGTGCTTGACTGATTGACTGTCAGACTGACTGACTGACTTCGCAAAAGGGAAAAATAAAAAAAAAAAAAGAATTATAAAATTAGAAAAAAATATTTGCATTTAAGATTTCCTTTCCGGCTGGGATTTGAACCCAGGGCGACACTCATGGAAGCCCAACGCTCTCGCCAATATACTATCGGATCTTTGTTGATCGGTGTCTTAATTATAATAAAAACAAAAAATGCACCTTAGTAATTATTGATCTAAAATCTTTGAAATCTAAAGGTCGAATGATTAAACTGACTCAGAATTTTCTTCCGTACATAAATAATCCATATTTGCAAAAGAAAGAAATTGAAAAAAAAAAGAATCTTCAAATTAGAAGAGAAATATATACATGGAAGATTTTCGTTCCGGCCGGGACTCGAACCCAGTACCACGCGCTTGGAACCCAACGGTCTAGCCATTAGGCTATCGGAGCTCGGTCGATGGAAGTCTTAAATATAATAAAAACAAAAAATGCACCTTGGTAATTATTGATTCAAACACTTTGAAATCTTCGTGTCGAAAAATTAAACTGACTCAGAATTTTCTTCCCTACATAAATAATCAATAATTGCAAAGGAAAGAAATTGAAAAAAAAAAAGAATTTTCAAATTAGAAAAGAAATATATACATTGAAGATATTCGCTCCGGCTGGGACTCGAACCCAGGCCACTCGCTCGGAAGACCAGCGGTCTAGCCATTAGGCTATCGGAGTTCTGTCGAGCGGAGTCTTACTGCCTGACTGATACTGCCTGACTGACAGACTGACTCACTGACTGACTGATACTGACTGACTGACTCACTGACTGACCGAGACTGACTGACTAACTGCCTGACTGACTGAGACTGGACTGACTGACTGACTGACTGACTGACTGACTAACTGACTGACTGAGACTGACTGACTAACTGACTGACTGAGACTGACTGACTGACTGACTGACTAACTGACTGACTGAGACTGACTGACTAACTGACTGACTGAGACTGACTGACTGACTGCTTGACTCTCTGACTGGCTATTTCACTGACTGACTGAATGACTAAATGACTGACTGACACTGACTGACTGACTGCTTGACTACCTGACTGACTGCTTGACTGACTAACTGACTGGACAGGACTGACCGACTGACTGACTGACAGACTGACTAAATAAGGATGACTGACAGACTGACTGAATAAGGCTGACTGACTGACTGACTGACAGACTGACTGAATAAGGCTGACCGACTGACTGACTGCCTGACTGACTGACTGACTGAATGACTGACTGACTGACTGACCGAGACTGACTGACTGACTGACTGAGACTGGACTGGACTGACTGACTGACTGCTTTAGTGACTAACTGACTGCACAGGACTGACCGACTGACTGACTGACTGACTGCCTGACTGACTGACTGACTGAATGACTGACTGACTGAGACTAAATGACTGACTGCTTGACTGACTGGCTGAAGGACTAACTGACTGACTGAGTGACTGACTGACTGGACTGACTGACTGAGACTGAATGACTGAGTGCTTGACTGATTGACTGTCAGATTGACTGACTGACTTCGCAAAAGGGAAAAATAAAAAAAAAAGAATTATAAAATTAGAAAAAAATATTTGCATTTAAGATTTCCTTTCCGGCTGGGATTTGAACCCAGGGCGACACTCATGGAAGCCCAACGCTCTCGCCAATATACTATCGGATCTCTGTTGATCGGTGTCTTAATTATAATAAAAACAAAAAATGCACCTTAGTAATTATTGATCTAAAATCTTTGAAATCTAAAGGTCGAATGATTAAACTGACTCAGAATTTTCTTCCGTACATAAATAATCCATATTTGCAAAAGAAACAAATTGAAAAAAAAAAGAATCTTCAAATTAGAAGAGAAATATATACATGGAAGATTTTCGTTCCGGCCGGGACTCGAACCCAGTACCACGCGCTTGGAACCCAACGGTCTAGCCATTAGGCTATCGGAGCTCTGTCGATGGAAGTCTTAAATATAATAAAAACAAAAAATGCACCTTGGTAATTATTGATTCAAACACTTTGAAATTTACAGGTCGAATAATTAAACTGACTCAGAATTTTTCTCCCTACATAAATAATCAATATTCGCAAAAGAGAAAAATTAAAAAAAAAAGAAGAAGAAATTTCAAATTAGAAACTAAAAGTATACATTGAAGATTTTCGTTCAGGCTGGGACTCGAACCCAGGGCCACTCGCTTGGAAGCCTAACACTCTAGCCATTAGTCTATGGGAGCTCTGTCGGTGGGAGTTTTAAATATAATAAAAACAAAAAATGCACCTTGGTAATTGTTTATTTAAACACTTTGAAATCTTCGTGTCGAAAAATTAAACTGACTCAGAATTTTCTTCCCTACATAAATAATCAATAATTGCAAAGGAAAGAAATTGAAAAAAAAAAAGAATTTTCAAATTAGAAAAGAAATATATACATTGAAGATATTCGCTCCGGCTGGGACTCGAACCCAGGCCACTCGCTTGGAAGACCAGCGGACTAGCCATTAGGCTATCGGAGTTCTGTCGAGCGGAGTCTTACTGCCTGACTGATACTGCCTGACTGACAGACTGACTCACTGACTGACTGATACTGACTGACTGACTCACTGACTGACCGAGACTGACTGACTAACTGCCTGACTGACTGAGACTGGACTGACTGACTGACTGAATGACTAACTGACTGACTGAGACTGACTGACTGACTGCTTGACTCTCTGACTGGCTATTTCACTGACTGACTGAATGACTAAATGACTGACTGACACTGACTGACTGACTGCTTGACTACATGACTGACTGCTTGACTGACTAACTGACTGGACAGGACTGACCGACTGACTGACTGACAGACTGACTGAATAAGGATGACTGACAGACTGACTGAATAAGGCTGACTGACTGACTGACTGACAGACTGACTGAATAAGGCTGACCGACTGACTGACTGCCTGACTGACTGACTGACTGAATGACTGACTGACTGACTGACCGAGACTGACTGACTGACTGACTGAGACTGGACTGGACTGACTGACTGACTGAGACTGACTGACTGCTTTAGTGACTAACTGACTGCACAGGACTGACCGACTGACTGACTGACTGACTGCCTGACTGACTGACTGACTGAATGACTGACTGACTGAGACTAAATGACTGACTTCTTGACTGACTGGCTGAAGGACTAACTGACTGACTGAGTGACTGACTGACTGGACTGACTGGCTGAAGGACTAACTGACTGACTGAGTGACTGACTGACTGGACTGACTGACTGAGACTGAATGACTGAGTGCTTGACTGTTTGACTGTCAGACTGACTGACTGACTTCGCAAAAGGGAAAAATAAAAAAAAAGAATTATAAAATTAGAAAAATATATTTGCATTTAAGATTTCCTTTCCGGCCGGGACTCGAACCCAGTACCACGCGCTAGGAACCCAACGGTCTAGCCATTAGGCTATCGGAGCTCTGTCGATGGAAGTCTTAAATATAATAAAAACAAAAAATGCACCTTGGTAATTATTGATTCAAACACTTTGAAATTTACAGGTCGAATAATTAAACTGACTCAGAATTTTTCTCCCTACATAAATAATCAATATTCGCAAAAGAGAAAAATTAAAAAAAAAAAGAAGAAGAAATTTCAAATTAGAAACTAAAAGTATACATTGAAGATTTTCGTTCAGGCTGGGACTCGAACCCAGGGCCACTCGCTTGGAAGCCTAACACTCTAGCCATTAGTCTATGGGAGCTCTGTCGGTGGGAGTTTTAAATATAATAAAAACAAAAAATGCACCTTGGTAATTGTTTATTTAAACACTTTGAAATCTTCGTGTCGAAAAATTAAACTGACTCAGAATTTTCTTCCCTACATAAATAATCAATAATTGCAAAGGAAAGAAATTGAAAAAAAAAAGAATTTTCAAATTAGAAAAGAAATATATACATTGAAGATATTCGCTCCGGCTGGGACTCGAACCCAGGCCACTCGCTTGGAAGACCAGCGGTCTAGTCATTAGGCTATCGGAGTTCTGTCGAGCGGAGTCTTACTGCCTGACTGATACTGCCT
Organism: Uloborus diversus; assembly: GCF_026930045.1. Classification (NCBI taxonomy): domain Eukaryota; kingdom Metazoa; phylum Arthropoda; class Arachnida; order Araneae; family Uloboridae; genus Uloborus; species Uloborus diversus. The sequence continues at coordinate 44,685 of NW_026558401.1, forward strand.
GACTGACAGACTAACTCACTGACTGACTGATACTGACTGACTGACTCACTGACTGACCGAGACTGACTGACTAACTGCCTGACTGACTGAGACTGGACTGACTGACTGACTGACTGACTGACTAACTGACTGACTGAGACTGACTGACTGACTGCTTGACTCTCTGACTGGCTATTTCACTGACTGACTGAATGACTAAATGACTGACTGACACTGACTGACTGACTGCTTGACTACCTGACTGACTGCTTGACTGACTAACTGACTGGACAGGACTGACTGACAGACTGACTGAATAAGGATGACTGACAGACAGACTGAATAAGGCTGACTGACTGACTGACTGACAGACTGACTGAATAAGGCTGACCGACTGACTGACTGCCTGACTGACTGACTGACTGAATGACTGACAGACTGACTGACCGAGACTGACTGACTGACTGACTGAGACTGGACTGGACTGACTGACTGACTGACTGACTGACTGACTGAGACTGACTGACTGCTTTAGTGACTAACTGACTGCACAGGACTGACCGACTGACTGACTGACTGACTGCCTGACTGACTGACTGACTGAATGACTGACTGACTGAGACTAAATGACTGACTGCTTGACTGACTGGATGAAGGACTAACTGACTGACTGAGTGACTGACTGACTGGAGTGACTGACTGAGACTGAATGACTGAGTGCTTGACTGATTGACTGTCAGACTGACTGACTGACTTCGCAAAAGGGAAAAATAAAAAAAAAAGAATTATAAAATTAGAAAAAAATATTTGCATTTAAGATTTCCTTTCCGGCCGGGACTCGAACCCAGTACCACGCGCTAGGAACCCAACGGTCTAGCCATTAGGCTATCGGAGCTCTGTCGATGGAAGTCTTAAATATAATAAAAACAAAAAATGCACCTTGGTAATTATTGATCTAAAATCTTTGAAATCTAAAGGTCGAATGATTAAACTGACTCAGAATTTTCTTCCGTACATAAATAATCCATATTTGCAAAAGAAAGAAATTGAAAAAAAAAAAGAATCTTCAAATTAGAAGAGAAATATATACATGGAAGATTTTCGTACCGGCCGGGACTCGAACCCAGTACCACGCGCTTGGAACCCAAAGATCTAGCCATTAGGCTATCGGAGCTCTGTCGATGGAAGTCTTAAATATAATAAAAACAAAAAATGCACCTTGGTAATTATTGATTCAAACACTTTGAAATTTACAGGTCGAATAATTAAACTGACTCAGAATTTTTCTCCCTACATAAATAATCAATATTCGCAAAAGAGAAAAATTAAAAAAAAAAGAAGAAGAAATTTCAAATTAGAAACTAAAAGTATACATTGAAGATTTTCGTTCAGGCTGGGACTCGAACCCAGGCCACTCGCTTGGAAGACCAGCGGTCTAGCCATTAGGCTATCGGAGTTCTGTCGGTCGGAGCCTTACTGCCTGACTGAGACTGCCTGACTGACAGACTGACTGAATGACTAACTGATACTGACTGACTGACTGATACTGATTGACTGACTGACTCACTGATTGACCGAGACTGACTGACTGACCGAGACTGACTGACTGACTGACTGAGACAGGACTGGACTGACTGACTGACTGACTGAGACTAAATGACTGACTGCTTGACTGACTGGCTGAATGACTAACTGACTGACTGAGACTGACTGACTGACTGCCTAACTGACTGAGTGACTGACTGATTGGACTGACTGACCGTCTGACTCAGACTGAATGACTGACTGCTTGACTGACTGACTGGTCTGGACTGACCGACTGACAGACTGACTGACTGACTGAGACTGTCTGACTGAATGACTAACTGACTGACTGACTGACAGACTGACTGAATAAGGCTGACCGACTGACTGACTGCCTGACTGACTGACTGACTGAATGACTGACAGACTGACTGACCGAGACTGACTGACTGACTGACTGAGACTGGACTGGACTGACTGACTGACTGACTGACTGACTGACTGAGACTGACTGACTGCTTTAGTGACTAACTGACTGCACAGGACTGACCGACTGACTGACTGACTGACTGACTGACTGACTGACTGACTGAATGACTGACTGACTGAGACTAAATGACTGACTGCTTGACTGACTGGCTGAAGGACTAACTGACTGACTGAGTGACTGACTGACTGGACTGACTGACTGAGACTGAATGACTGAGTGCTTGACTGATTGACTGTCAGACTGACTGACTGACTTCGCAAAAGGGAAAAATAAAAAAAAAAAGAATTATAAAATTAGAAAAAAATATTTGCATTTAAGATTTCCTTTCCGGCCGGGACTCGAACCCAGTACCACGCGCTAGGAACCCAACGGTCTAGCCATTAGGCTATCGGAGCTCTGTCGATGGAAGTCTTAAACATAATAAAAACAAAAAATGCACCTTGGTAATTATTGATTCAAACACTTTGAAATTTACAGGTCGAATAATTAAACTGACTCAGAATTTTTCTCCCTACATAAATAATCAATATTCGCAAAAGAGAAAAATTAAAAAAAAAAGAAGAAGAAATTTCAAATTAGAAACTAAAAGTATACATTGAAGATTTTCGTTCAGGCTGGGACTCGAACCCAGGGCCACTCGCTTGGAAGCCTAACACTCTAGCCATTAGTCTATGGGAGCTCTGTCGGTGGGAGTTTCAAATATAATAAAAACAAAAAATGCACCTTGGTAATTGTTTATTTAAACACTTTGAAATCTTCGTGTCGAAAAATTAAACTGACTCAGAATTTTCTTCCCTACATAAATAATCAATAATTGCAAAGGAAAGAAATTGAAAAAAAAAGAATTTTCAAATTAGAAAAGAAATATATACATTGAAGATATTCGCTCCGGCTGGGACTCGAACCCAGGCCACTCGCTTGGAAGACCAGCGGTCTAGCCATTAGGCTATCGGAGTTCTGTCGAGCGGAGTCTTACTGCCTGACTGATACTGCCTGACTGACAGACTGACTCACTGACTGACTGATCCTGACTGACTGACTCACTGACTGACCGAGACTGACTGACTAACTGCCTGACTGACAGACTGACTCACTGACTGACTGATCCTGACTGACTGACTCACTGACTGACCGAGACTGACTGACTAACTGCCTGACTGACTGAGACTGGACTCACTGACTGACCGAGACTGACTGACTAACTGCCTGACTGACTGAGACTGGACTGACTGACTGACTGACTGACTGACTGACTGACTGACTGACTGACTAACTGACTGACTGAGACTGACTGACTGACTGCTTGACTCTCTGACTGGCTATTTCACTGACTGACTGAATGACTAAATGACTGACTGACACTGACTGCTTGACTGACTAACTGACTGGACAGGACTGACCGACTGACTGACTGACAGACTGACTGAATAAGGCTGACTGACTGACTGACTGACAGACTGACTGAATAAGGCTGACCGACTGACTGACTGCCTGACTGACTGACTGACTGAATGACTGACTGACTGACTGACCGAGACTGACTGACTGACTGACTGAGACTGGACTGGACTGACTGACTGACTGACTGAGACTGACTGACTGCTTTAGTGACTAACTGACTGCACAGGACTGACCGACTGACTGACTGACTGACTGCCTGACTGACTGACTGACTGAATGACTGACTGACTGAGACTAAATGACTGACTGCTTGACTGACTGGCTGAAGGACTAACTGACTGACTGAGTGACTGACTGACTGGACTGACTGACTGACTGACTGACTGACTGACTAACTGACTGACTGAGACTGACTGACTGACTGCTTGACTCTCTGACTGGCTATTTCACTGACTGACTGAATGACTAAATGACTGACTGACACTGACTGACTGACTGCTTGACTACCTGACTGACTGCTTGACTGACTAACTGACTGGACAGGACTGACCGACTGACTGACTGACAGACTGACTGAATAAGGATGACTGACAGACTGACTGAATAAGGCTGACTGACTGACTGACTGACAGACTGACTGAATAAGGCTGACCGACTGACTGACTGCCTGACTGACTGACTGACTGAATGACTGACTGACTGACTGACCGAGACTGACTGACTGACTGACTGACTGAGACTGACTGACTGCTTTAGTGACTAACTGACTGCACAGGACTGACCGACTGACTGACTGACTGACTGCCTGACTGACTGACTGACTGAATGACTGACTGACTGAGACTAAATGACTGACTGCTTGACTGACTGGCTGAAGGACTAACTGACTGACTGAGTGACTGACTGACTGGACTGACTGACTGACTGCTTGACTACCTGACTGACTGCTTGACTGACTAACTGACTGGACAGGACTGACCGACTGACTGACTGACAGACTGACTGAATAAGGATGACTGACAGACTGACTGAATAAGGCTGACTGACTGACTGACTGACAGACTGACTGAATAAGGCTGACCGACTGACTGACTGCCTGACTGACTGACTGACTGAATGACTGACTGACTGACTGACCGAGACTGACTGACTGACTGACTGAGACTGGACTGGACTGACTGACTGACTGACTGACTGAGACTGACTGACTGCTTTAGTGACTAACTGACTGCACAGGACTGACCGACTGACTGACTGACTGACTGCCTGACTGACTGACTGACTGAATGACTGACTGACTGAGACTAAATGACTGACTGCTTGACTGACTGGCTGAAGGACTAACTGACTGACTGAGTGACTGAGTGACTGGACTGACTGACTGAGACTGAATGACTGAGTGCTTGACTGATTGACTGTCAGACTGACTGACTGACTTCGCAAAAGGGAAAAATAAAAAAAAAGAATTATAAAATTAGAAAAAAATATTTGCATTTAAGATTTCCTTTCCGGCCGGGACTTGAACCCAGTACCACGCGCTAGGAACCCAACGGTTTAGCCATTAGGGTATCGGAGCTCTGTCGATGGAAGTCTTAAATATAATAAAAACAAAAAATGCACCTTGGTAATTATTGATTCAAACACTTTGAAATTTACAGGTCGAATAATTAAACTGACTCAGAATTTTTCTCCCTACATAAATAATCAATATTCGCAAAAGAGAAAAATTAAAAAAAAAGAAGAAGAAATTTCAAATTAGAAACTAAAAGTATACATTGAAGATTTTCGTTCAGGCTGGGACTCGAACCCAGGGCCACTCGCTTGGAAGCCTAACACTCTAGCCATTAGTCTATGGGAGCTCTGTCGGTGGGAGTTTCAAATATAATAAAAACAAAAAATGCACCTTGGTAATTGTTTATTTAAACACTTTGAAATCTTCGTGTCGAAAAATTAAACTGACTCAGAATTTTCTTCCCTACATAAATAATCAATAATTGCAAAGGAAAGAAATTGAAAAAAAAAAGAATTTTCAAATTAGAAAAGAAATATATACATTGAAGATATTCGCTCCGGCTGGGACTCGAACCCAGGCCACTCGCTTGGAAGACCAGCGGTCTAGCCATTAGGCTATCGGAGTTCTGTCGAGCGGAGTCTTACTGCCTGACTGATACTGCCTGACTGACAGACTGACTCACTGACTGACTGATCCTGACTGACTGACTCACTGACTGACCGAGACTGACTGACTAACTGCCTGACTGACAGACTGACTCACTGACTGACTGATCCTGACTGACTGACTCACTGACTGACCGAGACTGACTGACTAACTGCCTGACTGACTGAGACTGGACTGACTGACTGACTGACTGACTGACTGACTGACTGACTGACTGACTAACTGACTGACTGAGACTGACTGACTGACTGCTTGACTCTCTGACTGGCTATTTCACTGACTGACTGAATGACTAAATGACTGACTGACACTGACTGCTTGACTGACTAACTGACTGGACAGGACTGACCGACTGACTGACTGACAGACTGACTGAATAAGGATGACTGACAGACTGACTGAATAAGGCTGACTGACTGACTGACTGACAGACTGACTGAATAAGGCTGACCGACTGACTGACTGCCTGACTGACTGACTGACTGAATGACTGACTGACTGACTGACCGAGACTGACTGACTGACTGACTGAGACTGGACTGGACTGACTGACTGACTGACTGAGACTGACTGACTGCTTTAGTGACTAACTGACTGCACAGGACTGACCGACTGACTGACTGACTGACTGCCTGACTGACTGACTGACTGAATGACTGACTGACTGAGACTAAATGACTGACTGCTTGACTGACTGGCTGAAGGACTAACTGACTGACTGAGTGACTGACTGACTGGACTGACTGACTGACTGACTGACTGACTGACTAACTGACTGACTGAGACTGACTGACTGACTGCTTGACTCTCTGACTGGCTATTTCACTGACTGACTGAATGACTAAATGACTGACTGACACTGACTGACTGACTGCTTGACTACCTGACTGACTGCTTGACTGACTAACTGACTGGACAGGACTGACCGACTGACTGACTGACAGACTGACTGAATAAGGATGACTGACAGACTGACTGAATAAGGCTGACTGACTGACTGACTGACAGACTGACTGAATAAGGCTGACCGACTGACTGACTGCCTGACTGACTGACTGACTGAATGACTGACTGACTGACTGACCGAGACTGACTGACTGACTGACTGACTGAGACTGACTGACTGCTTTAGTGACTAACTGACTGCACAGGACTGACCGACTGACTGACTGACTGACTGCCTGACTGACTGACTGACTGAATGACTGACTGACTGAGACTAAATGACTGACTGCTTGACTGACTGGCTGAAGGACTAACTGACTGACTGAGTGACTGACTGACTGGACTGACTGACTGACTGCTTGACTACCTGACTGACTGCTTGACTGACTAACTGACTGGACAGGACTGACCGACTGACTGACTGACAGACTGACTGAATAAGGATGACTGACAGACTGACTGAATAAGGCTGACTGACTGACTGACTGACAGACTGACTGAATAAGGCTGACCGACTGACTGACTGCCTGACTGACTGACTGACTGAATGACTGACTGACTGACTGACCGAGACTGACTGACTGACTGACTGAGACTGGACTGGACTGACTGACTGACTGACTGACTGAGACTGACTGACTGCTTTAGTGACTAACTGACTGCACAGGACTGACCGACTGACTGACTGACTGACTGCCTGACTGACTGACTGACTGAATGACTGACTGACTGAGACTAAATGACTGACTGCTTGACTGACTGGCTGAAGGACTAACTGACTGACTGAGTGACTGACTGACTGGACTGACTGACTGAGACTGAATGACTGAGTGCTTGACTGATTGACTGTCAGACTGACTGACTGACTTCGCAAAAGGGAAAAATAAAAAAAAAGAATTATAAAATTAGAAAAAAATATTTGCATTTAAGATTTCCTTTCCGGCCGGGACTTGAACCCAGTACCACGCGCTAGGAACCCAACGGTTTAGCCATTAGGGTATCGGAGCTCTGTCGATGGAAGTCTTAAATATAATAAAAACAAAAAATGCACCTTGGTAATTATTGATTCAAACACTTTGAAATTTACAGGTCGAATAATTAAACTGACTCAGAATTTTTCTCCCTACATAAATAATCAATATTCGCAAAAGAGAAAAATTAAAAAAAAAGAAGAAGAAATTTCAAATTAGAAACTAAAAGTATACATTGAAGATTTTCGTTCAGGCTGGGACTCGAACCCAGGGCCACTCGCTTGGAAGCCTAACACTCTAGCCATTAGTCTATGGGAGCTCTGTCGGTGGGAGTTTTAAATATAATAAAAACAAAAAATGCACCTTGGTAATTGTTTATTTAAACACTTTGAAATCTTCGTGTCGAAAAATTAAACTGACTCAGAATTTTCTTCCCTACATAAATAATCAATAATTGCAAAGGAAAGAAATTGAAAAAAAAAAAGAATTTTCAAATTAGAAAAGAAATATATACATTGAAGATATTCGCTCCGGCTGGGACTCGAACCCAGGCCACTCGCTTGGAAGACCAGCGGTCTAGCCATTAGGCTATCGGAGTTCTGTCGAGCGGAGTCTTACTGCCTGACTGATACTGCCTGACTGACAGACTGACTCACTGACTGACTGATCCTGACTGACTGACTCACTGACTGACCGAGACTGACTGACTAACTGCCTGACTGACTGAGACTGGACTGACTGACTGACTGACTGACTGACTAACTGACTGACTGAGACTGACTGACTGACTGCTTGACTCTCTGACTGGCTATTTCACTGACTGACTGAATGACTAAATGACTGACTGACACTGACTGACTGACTGCTTGACTACCTGACTGACTGCTTGACTCACTAACTGACTGGACAGGACTGACCGACTGACTGACTGACTGACTGACTGAATAAGGATGAATGACAGACTGACTGAATAAGGCTGACTGACTGACTGACTGACAGACTGACTGAATAAGGCTGACCGACTGACTGACTGCCTGACTGACTGAATGACTGACTGACTGACTGACCGAGACTGACTGACTGACTGACTGAGACTGGACTGGACTGACTGACTGAGACTGACTGACTGCTTTAGTGACTAACTGACTGCACAGGACTGACCGACTGACTGACTGACTGACTGCCTGACTGACTGACTGACTGAATGACTGACTGACTGAGACTAAATGACTGACTGCTTGACTGACTGGCTGAAGGACTAACTGACTGACTGAGTGACTGACTGACTGGACTGACTGACTGAGACTGAATGACTGAGTGCTTGACTGATTGACTGTCAGACTGACTGACAGACTTCGCAAAAGGGAAAAATAAAAAAGAAGAATTATAAAATTAGAAAAAAATATTTGCATTTAAGATTTCCTTTCCGGCCGGGACTCGAACCCAGTACCACGCGCTAGGAACCCAACGGTCTAGCCATTAGGCTATCGGAGCTCTGTCGATGGAAGTCTTAAATATAATAAAAACAAAAAATGCACCTTGGTAATTATTGATCTAAAATCTTTGAAATCTAAAGGTCGAATGATTAAACTGACTCAGAATTTTCTTCCGTACATAAATAATCCATATTTGCAAAAGAAAGAAATTGAAAAAAAAAAGAATCTTCAAATTAGAAGAGAAATATATACATGGAAGATTTTCGTTCCGGCCGGGACTCGAACCCAGTACCACGCGCTTGGAACCCAACGGTCTAGCCATTAGGCTATCGGAGCTCTGTCGATGGAAGTCTTAAATATAATAAAAACAAAAAATGCACCTTGGTAATTATTGATTCAAACACTTTGAAATTTACAGGTCGAATAATTAAACTGACTCAGAATTTTTCTCCCTACATAAATAATCAATATTCGCAAAAGAGAAAAATTAAAAAAAAAAGAAGAAGAAATTTCAAATTAGAAACTAAAAGTATACATTGAAGATTTTCGTTCAGGCTGGGACTCGAACCCAGTGCCACTCGCTTGGAAGCCTAACACTCTAGCCATTAGTCTATGGGAGCTCTGTCGGTGGGAGTTTTAAATATAATAAAAACAAAAAATGCACCTTGGTAATTGTTTATTTAAACACTTTGAAATCTTCGTGTCGAAAAATTAAACTGACTCAGAATTTTCTTCCCTACATAAATAATCAATAATTGCAAAGGAAAGAAATTGAAAAAAAAAAAAAATTTTCAAATTAGAAAAGAAATATATACATTGAAGATATTCGTTCCGGCTGGGACTCGAACCCAGGCCACTCGCTTGGAAGACCAGCGGTCTAGCCATTAGGCTATCGGAGTTCTGTCGGTCGGAGCCTTACTGCCTGACTGAGACTGCCTGACTGACAGACTGACTGAATGACTAACTGATACTGACTGACTGACTGATACTGATTGACTGACTGACTCACTGATTGACCGAGACTGACTGACTGACCGAGACTGACTGACTGACTGCCTGACTGACTGAGACAGGACTGGACTGACTGACTGACTGACTGAGACTAAATGACTGACTGCTTGACTGACTGGCTGAATGACTAACTGACTGACTGAGACTGACTGATTGGACTGACTGACCGTCTGACTGAGACTGAATGACTGACTGCTTGACTGACTGACTGGTCTGGACTGACCGACTGACAGACTGACTGACTGACTGAGATTGACTGACTGAATGACTAACTGACTGACTGACTGACAGAATGACTGAATGAGGCTGAGTGACTGACTGCCTGACTGACTGAATAAGGATGACTGACAGACTGACTGAATAAGGCTGACTGACTGACTGACCGAGACTGACTGACTGACTGACTGAGACTGGACTGGACTGACTGACTGACTGACTGACTGAGACTGACTGACTGCTTTAGTGACTAACTGACTGCACAGGACTGACCGACTGACTGACTGACTGACTGCCTGACTGACTGACTGACTGAATGACTGACTGACTGAGACTAAATGACTGACTGCTTGACTGACTGGCTGAAGGACTAACTGACTGACTGAGTGACTGACTGACTGGACTGACTGACTGAGACTGAATGACTGAGTGCTTGACTGATTGACTGTCAGACTGACTGACTGACTTTGCAAAAGGGAAAAATAAAAAAAAAAGAATTATAAAATTAGAAAAAAATATTTGCATTTAAGATTTCCTTTCCGGCCGGGACTCGAACCCAGTACCACGCGCTAGGAACCCAACGGTCTAGCCATTAGGCTATCGGAGCTCTGTCGGTGGGAGTTTCAAATATAATAAAAACAAAAAATGCACCTTGGTAATTGTTTATTTAAACACTTTGAAATCTTCGTGTCGAAAAACTAAACTGACTCAGAATTTTCTTCCCTACATAAATAATCAATAATTGCAAAGGAAAGAAATTGAAAAAAAAAAGAATTTTCAAATTAGAAAAGAAATATATACATTGAAGATATTCGCTCCGGCTGGGACTCGAACCCAGGCCACTCGCTTGGAAGACCAGCGGTCTAGCCATTAGGCTATCGGAGTTCTGTCGAGCGGAGTCTTACTGCCTGACTGATACTGCCTGACTGACAGACTGACTCACTGACTGACTGATACTGACTGACTGACTCACTGACTGACCGAGACTGACTGACTAACTGCCTGACTGACTGAGACTGGACTGACTGATACTGACTGACTGACTCACTGACTGACCGAGACTGACTGACTAACTGCCTGACTGACTGAGACTGGACTGACTGACTGACTGACTGACTGACTGACTAACTGACTGACTGAGACTGACTGACTGACTGCTTGACTCTCTGACTGGCTATTTCACTGACTGACTGAATGACTAAATGACTGACTGACACTGACTGACTGACTGCTTGACTACCTGACTGACTGCTTGACTGACTAACTGACTGGACAGGACTGACCGACTGACTGACTGACAGACTGACTAAATAAGGATGACTGACAGACTGACTGAATAAGGCTGACTGACTGACTGACTGACAGACTGACTGAATAAGGCTGACCGACTGACTGACTGCCTGACTGACTGACTGACTGAATGACTGACTGACTGACTGACCGAGACTGACTGACTGACTGACTGAGACTGGACTGGACTGACTGACTGACTGACTGACTGACACTGACTGACTGCTTTAGTGACTAACTGACTGCACAGGACTGACCGACTGACTGACTGACTGACTGCCTGACTGACTGACTGACTGAATGACTGACTGACTGAGACTAAATGACGGACTGCTTGACTGACTGGCTGAAGGACTAACTGACTGACTGAGTGACTGACTGACTGGACTGACTGACTGAGACTGAATGACTGAGTGCTTGACTGATTGACTGTCAGACTGACTGACTGACTTCGCAAAAGGGAAAAATAAAAAAAAAAGAATTATAAAATTAGAAAAAAATATTTGCATTTAAGATTTCCTGGCCGGGACTCGAACCCAGTACCACGCGCTAGGAACCCAACGGAATAGCCATTAGGCTATCGGAGCTCTGTCGATGGAAGTCTTAAATATAATAAAAACAAAAAATGCACCTTGGTAATTATTGATTCAAACACTTTGAAATTTACAGGTCGAATAATTAAACTGACTCAGAATTTTTCTCCCTACATAAATAATCAATATTCGCAAAAGAGAAAAATTAAAAAAAAAGAAGAAGAAATTTCAAATTAGAAACTAAAAGTATACATTGAAGATTTTCGTTCAGGCTGGGACTCGAACCCAGGGCCACTCGCTTGGAAGCCTAACACTCTAGCCATTAGTCTATGGGAGCTCTGTCGGTGGGAGTTTTAAATATAATAAAAACAAAAAATGCACTTTGGTAATTGTTTATTTAAACACTTTGAAATCTTCGTGTCGAAAAATTAAACTGACTCAGAATTTTCTTCCCTACATAAATAATCAATAATTGCAAAGGAAAGAAATTGAAAAAAAAAAAGAATTTTCAAATTAGAAAAGAAATATATACATTGAAGATATTCGCTCCGGCTGGGACTCGAACCCAGGCCACTCGCTTGGAAGACCAGCGGTCTAGCCATTAGGCTATCGGAGTTCTGTCGAGCGGAGTCTTACTGCCTGACTGATACTGCCTGACTGACAGACTGACTCACTGACTGACAGATACTGACTGACTGACTCACTGACTGACCGAGACTGACTGACTAACTGCCTGACTGACTGAGACTGGACTGACTGACTGACTGACTGACTGACTGAATAACTGACTGACTGAGACTGACTGACTGACTGCTTGACTCTCTGACTGGCTATTTCACTGACTGACTGAATGACTAAATGACTGACTGACACTGACTGACTGACTGCTTGACTACCTGACTGACTGCTTGACTGACTAACTGACTGGACAGGACTGACCGACTGACTGACTGACAGACTGACTGAATAAGGATGAATGACAGACTGACTGAATAAGAATGACTGACTGACTGACTGACAGACTGACTGAATAAGGCTGACCGACTGACTGACTGCCTGACTGACTGAATGACTGACTGACTGACTGACCGAGACTGACTGACTGACTGACTGAGACTGGACTGGACTGACTGACTGACTGACTGACTGAGACTGACTGACTGCTTTAGTGACTAACTGACTGCACAGGACTGACCGACTGACTGACTGACTGACTGCCTGACTGACTGACTGACTGAATGACTGACTGACTGAGACCAAATGACTAACTGCTTGACTGACTGGCTGAAGGACTAACTGACTGACTGAGTGACTGACTGACTGGACTGACTGACTGAGACTGAATGACTGAGTGCTTGACTGATTGACTGTCAGACTGACTGACTGACTTCGCAAAAGGGAAAAATAAAAAAAAAAGAATTATAAAATTAGAAAAAAATATTTGCATTTAAGATTTCCTGGCCGGGACTCGAACCCAGTACCACGCGCTAGGAACCCAACGGTCTAGCCATTAGGCTATCGGAGCTCTGTCGATTTAAGTCTTAAATATAATAAAAACAAAAAATGCACCTTGGTAATTATTGATTCAAACACTTTGAAATTTACAGGTCGAATAATTAAACTGACTCAGAATTTTTCTCCCTACATAAATAATCAATATTCGCAAAAGAGAAAAATTTAAAAAAAAAGAAGAAGAAATTTCAAATTAGAAACTAAAAGTATACATTGAAGATTTTCGTTCAGGCTGGGACTCGAACCCAGGGCCACTCGCTTGGAAGCCTAACACTCTAGCCATTAGTCTATGGGAGCTCTGTCGGTGGGAGTTTTAAATATAATAAAAACAAAAAATGCACCTTGGTAATTGTTTATTTAAACACTTTGAAATCTTCGTGTCGAAAAATTAAACTGACTCAGAATTTTCTTCCCTACATAAATAATCAATAATTGCAAAGGAAAGAAATTGAAAAAAAAAAGAATTTTCAAATTAGAAAAGAAATATATACATTGAAGATATTCGCTCCGGCTGGGACTCGAACCCAGGCCACTCGCTTGGAAGACCAGCGGTCTAGCCATTAGGCTATCGGAGTTCTGTCGAGCGGTGTCTTACTGCCTGACTGATACTGCCTGACTGACAGACTGACTCACTGACTGACTGATACTGACTGACTGACTCACTGACTGACCGAGACTGACTGACTAACTGCCTGACTGACTGAGACTGGACTGACTGACTGACTGACTGACTGACTGAATAACTGACTGACTGAGACTGACTGACTGACTGCTTGACTCTCTGACTGGCTATTTCACTGACTGACTGAATGACTAAATGACTGACTGACACTGACTGACTGACTGCTTGACTACCTGACTGACTGCTTGACTGACTAACTGACTGGACAGGACTGACCGACTGACTGACTGACAGACTGACTGAATAAGGATGAATGACAGACTGACTGAATAAGGATGACTGACTGACTGACTGACAGACTGACTGAATAAGGCTGACCGACTGACTAACTGCCTGACTGACTGAATGACTGACTGACTGACTGACCGAGACTGACTGACTGACTGACTGAGACTGGACTGGACTGACTGACTGACTGACTGACTGAGACTGACTGACTGCTTTAGTGACTAACTGACTGCACAGGACTGACCGACTGACTGACTGACTGACTGCTTTAGTGACTAACTGACTGCACAGGACTGACTGAGACTAAATGACTGACTGCTTGACTGACTGGCTGAAGGACTAACTGACTGACTGAGTGACTGACTGACTGGACTGACTGACTGAGACTGAATGACTGAGTGCTTGACTGATTGACTGTCAGACTGACTGACTGACTTCGCAAAAGGGAAAAATAAAAAAAAAAGAATTATAAAATTAGAAAAAAATATTTGCATTTAAGATTTCCTTTCCGGCCGGGACTCGAACCCAGTACCACGCGCTTGGAACCCAACGGTCTAGCCATTAGGCTATCGGAGCTCTGTCGATGGAAGTCTTAAATATAATAAAAAAAAATGCACCTTGGTAATTATTGATTCAAACACTTTGAAATTTACAGGTCGAATAATTAAACTGACTCAGAATTTTTCTCCCTACATAAATAATCAATATTCGCAAAAGAGAAAAATTAAAAAAAAAAGAAGAAGAAATTTCAAATTAGAAACTAAAAGTATACATTGAAGATTTTCGTTCAGGCTGGGACTCGAACCCAGGGCCACTCGCTTGGAAGCCTAACACTCTAGCCATTAGTCTATGGGAGCTCTGTCGGTGGGAGTTTTAAATATAATAAAAACAAAAAATGCACCTTGGTAATTGTTTATTTAAACACTTTGAAATCTTCGTGTCGAAAAATTAAACTGACTCAGAATTTTCTTCCCTACATAAATAATCAATAATTGCAAAGGAAAGAAATTGAAAAAAAAAAGAATTTTCAAATTAGAAAAGAAATATATACATTGAAGATATTCGCTCCGGCTGGGACTCGAACCCAGGCCACTCGCTTGGAAGACCAGCGGTCTAGCCATTAGGCTATCGGAGTTCTGTCGAGCGGAGTCTTACTGCCTGACTGATACTGCCTGACTGACAGACTGACTCACTGACTGACTGATACTGACTGACTGACTCACTGACTGACCGAGACTGACTGACTAACTGCCTGACTGACTGAGACTGGACTGACTGACTGACTGACTGACTGACTCACTGACTAACTGACTGACTGAGACTGACTGACTGACTGAGACTGACTGACTGACTGCTTGACTCTCTGACTGGCTATTTCACTGACTGACTGAATGACTAAATGACTGACTGACACTGACTGACTGACTGCTTGACTACCTGACTGACTGCTTGACTGACTAACTGACTGGACAGTACTGACCGACTGACTGACTGACAGACTGACTGAATAAGGATGACTGACAGACTGACTGAATAAGGATGACTGACTGACTGACTGACAGACTGACTGAATAAGGCTGACCGACTGACTGACTGCCTGACTGACTGACTGACTGAATGACTGACTGACTGACTGACCGAGACTGACTGACTGACTGACTGAGACTGGACTGGACTGACTGACTGACTGACTGACTGCTTTAGTGACTACCTGACTGCACAGGACTGACCGACTGACTGACTGACTGACTGCCTGACTGACTGACTGACTGAATGACTGACTGACTGAGACTAAATGACTGACTGCTTGACGGACTGGCTGAAGGACTAACTGACTGACTGAGTGACTGAGTGACTGGACTGACTGACTGAGACTGAATGACTGAGTGCTTGACTGATTGACTGTCAGACTGACTGACTGACTTCGCAAAAGGGAAAAATAAAAAAAAAAAGAATTATAAAATTAGAAAAAAATATTTGCATTTAAGATTTCCTTTCCGGCCGGGACTCGAACCCAGTACCACGCGCTAGGAACCCAACGGTCTAGCCATTAGGCTATCGGAGCTCTGTCGCTGGAAGTCTTAAATATAATAAAAACAAAAAATGCACCTTGGTAATTATTGATTCAAACACTTTGAAATTTACAGGTCGAATAATTAAACTGACTCAGAATTTTTCTCCCTACATAAATAATCAATATTCGCAAAAGAGAAAAATTAAAAAAAAAAAGAAGAAGAAATTTCAAATTAGAAACTAAAAGTATACATTGAAGATTTTCGTTCAGGCTGGGACTCGAACCCAGGGCCACTCGCTTGGAAGCCTAACACTCTAGCCATTTGTCTATGGGAGCTCTGTCGGTGGGAGTTTTAAATATAATAAAAACAAAAAATGCACCTTGGTAATTGTTTATTTAAACACTTTGAAATCTTCGTGTCGAAAAATTAAACTGACTTAGAATTTTCTTCCCTACATAAATAATCAATAATTGCAAAGGAAAGAAATTGAAAAAAAAAATGAATTTTCAAATTAGAAAAGAAATATATACATTGAAGATATTCGCTCCGGCAGGGACTCGAACCCAGGCCACTCGCTTGGAAGACCAGCGGTCTAGCCATTAGGCTATCGGAGTTCTGTCGAGCGGAGTCTTACTGCCTGACTGATACTGCCTGACTGACAGACTGACTCACTGACTGACTGATACTGACTGACTGACTCACTGACTGACCGAGACTGACTGACTAACTGCCTGACTGACTGAGACTGGACTGGCTGACTGACTGACTGACTGACTGACTAACTGACTGACTGAGACTGACTGACTGACTGCTTGACTCTCTGACTGGCTATTTCACTGACTGACTGAATGACTAAATGACTGACTGACACTGACTGACTGACTGCTTGACTACCTGACTGACTGCTTGACTGACTAACTGACTGGACAGGACTGACCGACTGACTGACTGACAGACTGACTAAATAAGGATGACTGACAGACTGACTGAATAAGGCTGACTGACTGACTGACTGACAGACTGACTGAATAAGGCTGACCGACTGACTGACTGCCTGACTGACTGACTGACTGAATGACTGACTGACTGAGGCTAAATGACTGACTGCTTGACTGACTGGCTGAAGGACTAACTGACTGACTGAGTGACTGACTGACTGGACTGACTGACTGAGACTGAATGACTGAGTGCTTGACTGATTGACTGTCAGACTGACTGACTGACTTCGCAAAAGGGAAAAATAAAAAAAAAAGAATTATAAAATTAGAAAAAAATATTTGCATTTAAGATTTCCTTTCCGGCTGGGATTTGAACCCAGGGCGACACTCATGGAAGCCCAACGCTCTCGCCAATATACTATCGGATCTCTGTTGATCGGTGTCTTAATTATAATAAAAACAAAAAATGCACCTTAGTAATTATTGATCTAAAATCTTTGAAATCTAAAGGTCGAATGATTAAACTGACTCAGAATTTTCTTCCGTACATAAATAATCCATATTTGCAAAAGAAAGAAATTGAAAAAAAAGAGTCTTCAAATTAGAAGAGAAATATATACATGGAAGATTTTCGTTCCGGCCGGGACTCGAACCCAGTACCACGCGCTTGGAACCCAACGGTCTAGCCATTAGGCTATCGGAGCTCTGTCGATGGAAGTCTTAAATATAATAAAAACAAAAAATGCACCTTGGTAATTATTGATTCAAACACTTTGAAATTTACAGGTCGAATAATTAAACTGACTCAGAATTTTTCTCCCTACATAAATAATCAATATTCGCAAAAGAGAAAAATTTAAAAAAAAAGAAGAAGAAATTTCAAATTAGAAACTAAAAGTATACATTGAAGATTTTCGTTCAGGCTGGGACTCGAACCCAGGGCCACTCGCTTGGAAGCCTAACACTCTAGCCATTAGTCTATGGGAGCTCTGTCGGTGGGAGTTTTAAATATAATAAAAACAAAAAATGCACCTTGGTAATTGTTTATTTAAACACTTTGAAATCTTCGTGTCGAAAAATTAAACTGACTCAGAATTTTCTTCCCTACATAAATAATCAATAATTGCAAAGGAAAGAAATTGAAAAAAAAAAGAATTTTCAAATTAGAAAAGAAATATATACATTGAAGATATTCGCTCCGGCTAGGACTCGAACCCAGGCCACTCGCTTGGAAGACCAGCGGTCTAGCCATTAGGCTATCGGAGTTCTGTCGAGCGGAGTCTTACTGCCTGACTGATACTGCCTGACTGACAGACTGACTCACTGACTGACTGATACTGACTGACTGACTCACTGACTGACCGAGACTGACTGACTAACTGCCTGACTGACTGAGACTGGACTGACTGACTGACTGACTGACTGACTGACTAACTGACTGACTGAGACTGACTGACTGACTGCTTGACTCTCTGACTGGCTATTTCACTGACTGACTGAATGACTAAATGACTGACTGACACTGACTGACTGACTGCTTGACTACCTGACTGACTGCTTGACTGACTAACTGACTGGACAGGACTGACCGACTGACTGACTGACTGAATAAGGATGACTGACAGACTGACTGAATAAGGCTGACTGACTGACTGACTGACAGACTGACTGAATAAGGCTGACCGACTGACTGACTGCCTGACTGACTGACTGACTGAATGACTGACTGACTGACTGACCGAGACTGACTGACTGACTGACTGAGACTGGACTGGACTGACTGACTGACTGACTGACTGAGACTGACTGACTGCTTTAGTGACTAACTGACTGCACAGGACTGACCGACTGACTGACTGACTGACTGCCTGACTGACTGACTGACTGAATGACTGACTGACTGAGACTAAATGTCTGACTGCTTGACTGACTGGCTGAAGGACTAACTGACTGACTGAGTGACTGACTGACTGGACTGACTGACTGAGACTGAATGACTGAGTGCTTGACTGATTGACTGTCAGACTGACTGACTGACTTCGCAAAAGGGAAAAATAAAAAAAAAAGAATTATAAAATTAGAAAAAAATATTTGCATTAAAGATTTCCTTTCCGGCTGGGATTTGAACCCAGGGCGACACTCATGGAAGCATAACGCTCTCGCCAATATACTATCGGATCTCTGTTGATCGGTGTCTTAATTATAATAAAAACAAAAAATGCACCTTAGTAATTATTGATCTAAAATCTTTGAAATCTAAAGGTCGAATGATTAAACTGACTCAGAATTTTCTTCCGTACATAAATAATCCATATTTGCAAAAGAAAGAAAATGAAAAAAAAAAAGAATCTTCAAATTAGAAGAGAAATATATACATGGAAGATTTTCGTTCCGGCCGGGACTCGAACCCAGTACCACGCGCTTGGAACCCAACGGTCTAGCCATTAGGCTATCGGAGCTCTGTCGATGGAAGTCTTAAATATAATAAAAACAAAAAATGCACCTTGGTAATTATTGATTCAAACACTTTGAAATTTACAGGTCGAATAATTAAACTGACTCAGAATTTTTCTCCCTACATAAATAATCAATATTCGCAAAAGAGAAAAATTTAAAAAAAAGAAGAAGAAATTTCAAATTAGAAACTAAAAGTATACATTGAAGATTTTCGTTCAGGCTGGGACTCGAACCCAGGGCCACTCGCTTGGAAGCCTAACACTCTAGCCATTAGTCTATGGGAGCTCTGTCGGTGGGAGTTTTAAATATAATAAAAACAAAAAATGCACCTTGGTAATTGTTTATTTAAACACTTTGAAATCTTCGTGTCGAAAAATTAAACTGACTCAGAATTTTCTTCCCTACATAAATAATCAATAATTGCAAAGGAAAGAAATTGAAAAAAAAAGAATTTTCAAATTAGAAAAGAAATATATACATTGAAGATATTCGCTCCGGCTGGGACTCGAACCCAGGCCACTCGCTTGGAAGACCAGCGGTCTAGCCATTAGGCTATCGGAATTCTGTCGAGCGGAGTCTTACTGCCTGACTGATACTGCCTGACTGACAGACTGACTCACTGACTGACTGATACTGACTGACTGACTCACTGACTGACCGAGACTGACTGACTAACTGCCTGACTGACTGAGACTGGACTGACAGACTGACTGACTGACTGACTGACTAACTGACTGACTGAGACTGACTGACTGCTTGACTCTCTGACTGGCTATTTCACTGACTGACTGAATGACTAAATGACTGACTGACACTGACTGACTGACTGCTTGACTACCTGACTGACTGCTTGACTGACTAACTAACTGGACAGTACTGACCGACTGACTGACTGACAGACTGACTGAATAAGGATGACTGACAGACTGACTGAATAAGGCTGACTGACTGACTGACTGACAGACTGACTGAATAAGGCTGACCGACTGACTGACTGCCTGACTGACTGACTGACTGAATGACTGACTGACTGACTGACCGAGACTGACTGACTGACTGACTGAGACTGGACTGGACTGACTGACTGACTGACTGACTGAGACTGACTGACTGCTTTAGTGACTACCTGACTGCACAGGACTGACCGACTGACTGACTGACTGACTGCCTGACTGACTGACTGACTGAATGACTGACTGACTGAGACTAAATGACTGACTGCTTGACGGACTGGCTGAAGGACTAACTGACTGACTGAGTGACTGACTGACTGGACTGACTGACTGAGACTGAATGACTGAGTGCTTGACTGATTGACTGTCAGACTGACTGACTGACTTCGCAAAAGGGAAAAATAAAAAAAAAGAATTATAAAATTAGAAAAAAAATATTTGCATTTAAGATTTCCTTTCCGGCCGGGACTCGAACCCAGTACCACGCGCTAGGAACCCAACGGTCTAGCCATTAGGCTATCGGAGCTCTGTCGATGGAAGTCTTAAATATAATAAAAACAAAAAATGCACCTTGGTAATTATTGATTCAAACACTTTGAAATTTACAGGTCGAATAATTAAACTGACTCAGAATTTTTCTCCCTACATAAATAATCAATATTCGCAAAAGAGAAAAATTAAAAAAAAAAGAAGAAGAAATTTCAAATTAGAAACTAAAAGTATACATTGAAGATTTTCGTTCAGGCTGGGACTCGAACCCAGGGCCACTCGCTTGGAAGCCTAACACTCTAGCCATTAGTCTATGGGAGCTCTGTCGGTGGGAGTTTTAAATATAATAAAAACAAAAAATGCACCTTGGTAATTGTTTATTTAAACACTTTGAAATCTTCGTGTCGAAAAATTAAACTGACTCAGAATTTTCTTCCCTACATAAATAATCAATAATTGCAAAGGAAAGAAATTGAAAAAAAAAAGAATTTTCAAATTAGAAAAGAAATATATACATTGAAGATATTCGCTCCGGCTGGGACTTGAACCCAGGTCACTCGCTTGGAAGACCAGCGGTCTAGCCATTAGGCTATCGGAGTTCTGTCGAGCGGAGTCTTACTGCCTGACTGATACTGACTCACTGACTGACTGATACTGACTGACTGACTCACTGACTGACCGAGACTGACTGACTAACTGCCTGACTGACTGAGACTGGACTGACTGACTGACTGACTGATACTGACTGACTGACTAACTGACTGACTGAGACTGACTGACTGACTGCTTGACTCTCTGACTGGCTATTTCAGTGACTGACTGAATGACTAAATGACTGACTGACACTGACTGACTGACTGCTTGACTACCTGACTGACTGCTTGACTGACTAACTGACTGGACAGGACTGACCGACTGACTGACTGAATAAGGCTGACAGACTGACTGAATAAGGCTGACTGACTGACTGACTGACAGACTGACTGAATAAGGCTGACCGACTGACTGACTGCCTGACTGACTGACTGACTGAATGACTGACTGACTGACTGACCGAGACTGACTGACTGACTGACTGAGACTGGACTGGACTGACTGACTGACTGAGACTGACTGACTGCTCTAGTGACTAACTGACTGCACAGGACTGACCGACTGACTGACTGACTGACTGCCTGACTGACTGACTGACTGAATGACTGACTGACTGAGGCTAAATGACTGACTGCTTGACTGACTGGCTGAAGGACTAACTGACTGACTGAGTGACTGACTGACTGGACTGACTGACTGAGACTGAATGACTGAGTGCTTGACTGATTGACTGTCAGACTGACTGACTGACTTCGCAAAAGGGAAAAATAAAAAAAAAAGAATTATAAAATTAGAAAAAAATATTTGCATTTAAGATTTCCTTTCCGGCTGGGATTTGAACCCAGGGCGACACTCATGGAAGCCCAACGCTCTCGCCAATATACTATCGGATCTCTGTTGATCGGTGTCTTAATTATAATAAAAACAAAAAATGCACCTTAGTAATTATTGATCTAAAATCTTTGAAATCTAAAGGTCGAATGATTAAACTGACTCAGAATTTTCTTCCGTACATAAATAATCCATATTTGCAAAAGAAAGAAATTGAAAAAAAAAGAGTCTTCAAATTAGAAGAGAAATATATACATGGAAGATTTTCGTTCCGGCCGGGACTCGAACCCAGTACCACGCGCTTGGAACCCAACGGTCTAGCCATTAGGCTATCGGAGCTCTGTCGATGGAAGTCTTAAATATAATAAAAACAAAAAATGCACCTTGGTAATTATTGATTCAAACACTTTGAAATTTACAGGTCGAATAATTAAACTGACTCAGAATTTTTCTCCCTACATAAATAATCAATATTCGCAAAAGAGAAAAATTTAAAAAAAAAGAAGAAGAAATTTCAAATTAGAAACTAAAAGTATACATTGAAGATTTTCGTTCAGGCTGGGACTCGAACCCAGGGCCACTCGCTTGGAAGCCTAACACTCTAGCCATTAGTCTATGGGAGCTCTGTCGGTGGGAGTTTTAAATATAATAAAAACAAAAAATGCACCTTGGTAATTGTTTATTTAAACACTTTGAAATCTTCGTGTCGAAAAATTAAACTGACTCAGAATTTTCTTCCCTACATAAATAATCAATAATTGCAAAGGAAAGAAATTGAAAAAAAAAAGAATTTTCAAATTAGAAAAGAAATATATACATTGAAGATATTCGCTCCGGCTAGGACTCGAACCCAGGCCACTCGCTTGGAAGACCAGCGGTCTAGCCATTAGGCTATCGGAGTTCTGTCGAGCGGAGTCTTACTGCCTGACTGATACTGCCTGACTGACAGACTGACTCACTGATACTGACTGACTGACTCACTGACTGACCGAGACTGACTGACTAACTGCCTGACTGACTGAGACTGGACTGACTGACTGACTGACTGACTGACTGACTAACTGACTGACTGAGACTGACTGACTGACTGCTTGACTCTCTGACTGGCTATTTCACTGACTGACTGAATGACTAAATGACTGACTGACACTGACTGACTGACTGCTTGACTACCTGACTGACTGCTTGACTGACTAACTGACTGGACAGGACTGACCGACTGACTGACTGACTGAATAAGGATGACTGACAGACTGACTGAATAAGGCTGACTGACTGACTGACTGACAGACTGACTGAATAAGGCTGACCGACTGACTGACTGCCTGACTGACTGACTGACTGAATGACTGACTGACTGACTGACCGAGACTGACTGACTGACTGACTGAGACTGGACTGGACTGACTGACTGACTGACTGACTGAGACTGACTGACTGCTTTAGTGACTAACTGACTGCACAGGACTGACCGACTGACTGACTGACTGACTGCCTGACTGACTGACTGGCTGAATGACTGACTGACTGAGACTAAATGACTGACTGCTTGACTGACTGGCTGAAGGACTAACTGACTGACTGAGTGACTGACTGACTGGACTGACTGACTGAGACTGAATGACTGAGTGCTTGACTGATTGACTGTCAGACTGACTGACTGACTTCGCAAAAGGGAAAAATAAAAAAAAAAGAATTATAAAATTAGAAAAAAATATTTGCATTAAAGATTTCCTTTCCGGCTGGGATTTGAACCCAGGGCGACACTCATGGAAGCCCAACGCTCTCGCCAATATACTATCGGATCTCTGTTGATCGGTGTCTTAATTATAATAAAAACAAAAAATGCACCTTAGTAATTATTGATCTAAAATCTTTGAAATCTAAAGGTCGAATGATTAAACTGACTCAGAATTTTCTTCCGTACATAAATAATCCATATTTGCAAAAGAAAGAAAATGAAAAAAAAAAGAATCTTCAAATTAGAAGAGAAATATATACATGGAAGATTTTCGTTCCGGCCGGGACTCGAACCCAGTACCACGCG
This sequence comes from Uloborus diversus, assembly GCF_026930045.1. Classification (NCBI taxonomy): domain Eukaryota; kingdom Metazoa; phylum Arthropoda; class Arachnida; order Araneae; family Uloboridae; genus Uloborus; species Uloborus diversus. The sequence continues at coordinate 69,406 of NW_026558401.1, forward strand.
CTTGGAACCCAACGGTCTAGCCATTAGGCTATCGGAGCTCTGTCGATGGAAGTCTTAAATATAATAAAAACAAAAAATGCACCTTGGTAATTATTGATTCAAACACTTTGAAATTTACAGGTCGAATAATTAAACTGACTCAGAATTTTTCTCCCTACATAAATAATCAATATTCGCAAAAGAGAAAAATTTAAAAAAAAGAAGAAGAAATTTCAAATTAGAAACTAAAAGTATACATTGAAGATTTTCGTTCAGGCTGGGACTCGAACCCAGGGCCACTCGCTTGGAAGCCTAACACTCTAGCCATTAGTCTATGGGAGCTCTGTCGGTGGGAGTTTTAAATATAATAAAAACAAAAAATGCACCTTGGTAATTGTTTATTTAAACACTTTGAAATCTTCGTGTCGAAAAATTAAACTGACTCAGAATTTTCTTCCCTACATAAATAATCAATAATTGCAAAGGAAAGAAATTGAAAAAAAAAGAATTTTCAAATTAGAAAAGAAATATATACATTGAAGATATTCGCTCCGGCTGGGACTCGAACCCAGGCCACTCGCTTGGAAGACCAGCGGTCTAGCCATTAGGCTATCGGAATTCTGTCGAGCGGAGTCTTACTGCCTGACTGATACTGCCTGACTGACAGACTGACTCACTGACTGACTGATACTGACTGACTGACTCACTGACTGACCGAGACTGACTGACTAACTGCCTGACTGACTGAGACTGGACTGACAGACTGACTGACTGACTAACTGACTGACTGAGACTGACTGACTGACTGCTTGACTCTCTGACTGGCTATTTCACTGACTGACTGAATGACTAAATGACTGACTGACACTGACTGACTGACTGCTTGACTACCTGACTGACTGCTTGACTGACTAACTGACTGGACAGGACTGACCGACTGACTGACTGACGGACTGACTGAATAAGGATGACTGACAGACTGACTGAATAAGGCTGACTGACTGACTGACTGACAGACTGACTGAATAAGGCTGACCGACTGACTGACTGCCTGACTGACTGACTGACTGAATGACTGACTGACTGACTGACCGAGACTGACTGACTGACTGACTGAGACTGGACTGGACTGACTGACTGACTGACTGACTGAGACTGACTGACTGCTTTAGTGACTAACTGACTGCACAGGACTGACCGACTGACTGACTGACTGACTGCCTGACTGACTGACTGACTGAATGACTGACTGACTGAGACTAAATGACTGACTGCTTGACTGACTGGCTGAAGGACTAACTGACTGACTGAGTGACTGACTGACTGGACTGACTGACTGAGACTGAATGACTGAGTGCTTGACTGATTGACTGTCAGACTGACTGACTGACTTCGCAAAAGGGAAAAATAAAAAAAAAGAATTATAAAATTAGAAAAAAATATTTGCATTTAAGATTTCCTTTCCGGCTGGGATTTGAACCCAGGGCGACACTCATGGAAGCCCAACGCTCTCGCCAATATACTATCGGATCTCTGTTGATCGGTGTCTTAATTATAATAAAAACAAAAAATGCACCTTAGTAATTATTGATCTAAAATCTTTGAAATCTAAAGGTCGAATGATTAAACTGACTCAGAATTTTCTTCCGTACATAAATAATCCATATTTGCAAAAGAAAGAAATTGAAAAAAAAAGAATCTTCAAATTAGAAAAGAAATATATACATGGAAGATTTTCGTTCCGGCCGGGACTCGAACCCAGTACCACGCGCTTGGAACCCAACGGTCTAGCCATTAGGCTATCGGAGCTCTGTCGATGGAAGTATTAAATATAATAAAAACAAAAAATGCACCTTGGTAATTATTGATTCCAACACTTTGAAATTTACAGGTCGAATAATTAAACTGACTCAGAATTTTTCTCCCTACATAAATAATCAATATTCGCAAAAGAGAAAAATTTAAAAAAAAGAAGAAGAAATTTCAAATTAGAAACTAAAAGTATACATTGAAGATTTTCGTTCAGGCTGGGACTCGAACCCAGGGCCACTCGCTTGGAAGCCTAACACTCTAGCCATTAGTCTATGGGAGCTCTGTCGGTGGGAGTTTTAAATATAATAAAAACAAAAAATGCACCTTGGTAATTGTTTATTTAAACACTTTGAAATCTTTGTGTCGAAAAATTAAACTGGCTCAGAATTTTCTTCCCTACATAAATAATCAAATATTGCAAAGGAAAGAAATTGAAAAAAAAAAGAATTTTCAAATTAGAAAAGAAATATATACATTGAAGATATTCGCTCCGGCTGGGACTCGAACCCAGGCCACTCGCTTGGAAGACCAGCGGTCTAGCCATTAGGCTATCGGAGTTCTGTCGAGCGGAGTCTTACTGCCTGACTGATACTGCCTGACTGACAGACTGACTCACTGACTGACTGATACTGACTGACTGACTCACTGACTGACCGAGACTGACTGACTAACTGCCTGACTGACTGAGACTGGACTGACTGACTGACTGACTGACTGACTGACTAACTGACTGACTGAGACTGACTGACTGACTGCTTGACTCTCTGACTGGCTATTTCACTGACTGACTGAATGACTAAATGACTGACTGACACTGACTGACTGACTGCTTGACTACCTGACTGACTGCTTGACTGACTAACTGACTGGACAGGACTGACCGACTGACTGACTGACAGACTGACTGAATAAGGATGACTGACAGACTGACTGAATAAGGCTGACTGACTGACTGACTGACAGACTGACTGAATAAGGCTGACCGACTGACTGACTGCCTGACTGACTGACTGACTGAATGACTGACTGACTGACTGACCGAGACTGACTGACTGACTGACTGAGACTTGACTGGACTGACTGACTGACTGACTGACTGGGACTGACTGACTGCTTTAGTGACTAACTGACTGCACAGGACTGACCGACTGACTGACTGACTGACTGCCTGACTGACTGACTGACTGACTGACTGACTGACTGAGACTAAATGACTGACTGCTTGACTGACTGGCTGAAGGACTAACTGACTGACTGAGTGACTGACTGACTGGACTGACTGACTGAGACTGAATGACTGAGTGCTTGACTGATTGACTGTCAGACTGACTGACTGACTTCGCAAAAGGGAAAAATAAAAAAAAAAAGAATTATAAAATTAGAAAAAAATATTTGCAGTTAAGATTTCCTTTCCGGCTGGGATTTGAACCCAGGGCGACACTCATGGAAGCCCAACGCTCTCGCCAATATACTATCGGATCTCTGTTGATCGGTGTCTTAATTATAATAAAAACAAAAAATGCACTTTAGTAATTATTGATCTAAAATCTTTGAAATCTAAAGGTCGAATGATTAAACTGACTCAGAATTTTCTTCCGTACATAAATAATCCATATTTGCAAAAGAAAGAAATTGAAAAAAAAAAGAATCTTCAAATTAGAAGAGAAATATATACATGGAAGATTTTCGTTCCGGCCGGGACTCGAACCCAGTACCACGCGCTTGGAACCCAACGGTCTAGCCATTAGGCTGTCGGAGCTCTGTCGCTGGAAGTCTTAAATATAATAAAAACAAAAAATTCACCTTGGTAATTATTGATTCAAACACTTTGAAATTTACAGGTCGAATAATTAAACTGACTCAGAATTTTTCTCCCTACATAAATAATCAATATTCGCAAAAGAGAAAAATTAAAAAAAAAGAAGAAGAAATTTCAAATTAGAAACTAAAAGTATACATTGAAGATTTTCGTTCAGGCTGGGACTCGAACCCAGGGCCACTCGCTTGGAAGCCTAACACTCTAGCCATTAGTCTGTGGGAGCTCTGTCGGTGGGAGTTTTAAATATAATAAAAACAAAAAATGCACCTTGGTAATTGTTTATTTAAACACTTTGAAATCTTCGTGTCGAAAAATTAAACTGACTCCGAATTTTCTTCCCTACATAAATAATCAATAATTGCAAAGGAAAGAAATTGAAAAAAAAAAGAATTTTCAAATTAGAAAAGAAATATATACATTGAAGATATTCGCTCCGGCTGGGACTCGAACCCAGGCCACTCGCTTGGAAGACCAGCGGTCTAGCCATTAGGCTATCGGAGTTCTGTCGAGCGGAGTCTTACTGCCTGACTGATACTGCCTGACTGACAGACTGACTCACTGACTGACTGATACTGACTGACTGACTCACTGACTGACCGAGACTGACTGACTAACTGCCTGACTGACTGAGACTGGACTGACTGACTGACTGCCTGACTGACTGAGACTGGACTGACTGACTGACTGACTGACTGACTGACTAACTGACTGACTGAGACTGACTGACTGACTGCTTGACTCTCTGACTGGCTATTTCACTGACTGACTGAATGACTAAATGACTGACTGACACTGACTGACTGACTGCTTGACTACCTGACTGACTGCTTGACTGACTAACTGACTGAACAGGACTGACCGACTGACTGACTGACAGACTGACTGAATAAGGATGACTGACAGACTGACTGAATAAGGCTGACTGACTGACTGACTGACAGACTGACTGAATAAGGCTGACCGACTGACTGCCTGCCTGACTGACTGACTGACTGAATGACTGACTGACTGACTGACCGAGACTGACTGACTGACTGAGACTGGACTGGACTGACTTACTGACTGATTGACTGAGACTGACTGACTGCTTTAGTGACTAACTGACTGCACAGGACTGACCGACTGACTGACTGACTGACTGCCTGACTGACTGACTGACTGAATGACTGACTGACTGAGACTAAATGACTGACTGCTTGACTGACTGGCTGAAGGACTAACTGACTGACTGAGTGACTGACTGACTGGACTGACTGACTGAGACTGAATGACTGAGTGCTTGACTGATTGACTGTCAGACTGACTGACTGACTTCGCAAAAGGGAAAAATAAAAAAAAAGAATTATAAAATTAGAAAAAAAATATTTGCATTTAAGATTTCCTTTCCGGCCGGGACTCGAACCCAGTACCACGCGCTAGGAACCCAACGGTCTAGCTATTAGGCTATCGGAGCTCTGTCGATGGAAGTCTTAAATATAATAAAAACAAAAAATGCACCTTGGTAATTATTGATTCAAACACTTTGAAATTTACAGGTCGAATAATTAAACTGACTCAGAATTTTTCTCCCTACATAAATAATCAATATTCGCAAAAGAGAAAAATTAAAAAAAAAGAAGAAGAAATTTCAAATTAGAAACTAAAAGTATACATTGAAGATTTTCGTTCAGGCTGGGACTCGAACCCAGGGCCACTCGCTTGGAAGCCTAACACTCTAGCCATTAGTCTATGGGAGCTCTGTCGGTGGGAGTTTTAAATATAATAAAAACAAAAAATGCACCTTGGTAATTGTTTGTTTAAACACTTTGAAATCTTCGTGTCGAAAAATTAAACTGACTCAGAATTTTCTTCCCTACATAAATAATCAATAATTGCAAAGGAAAGAAATTGAAAAAAAAAAGAATTTTCAAATTAGAAAAGAAATATATACATTGAAAATATTCGCTCCGGCTGGGACTCGAACCCAGGCCACTCGCTTGGAAGACCAGCGGTCTAGCCATTAGGCTATCGGAGTTCTGTCGAGCGGAGTCTTACTGCCTGACTGATACTGCCTGACTGACAGACTGACTCACTGACTGACTGATACTGACTGACTGACTCACTGACTGACCGAGACTGACTGACTAACTGCCTGACTGACTGAGACTGGACTGACTGACTGACTGACTGACTGACTGACTAACTGACTGACTGAGACTGACTGACTGACTGCTTGACTCTCTGACTGGCTATTTCACTGACTGACTGAATGACTAAATGACTGACTGACACTGACTGACTGACTGCTTGACTACCTGACTGACTGCTTGACTGACTAACTGACTGGACAGTACTGACCGACTGACTGACTGACAGACTGACTGAATAAGGATGACTGACAGACTGACTGAATAAGGATGACTGACTGACTGACTGACAGACTGACTGAATAAGGCTGACCGACTGACTGAATAAGGCTGACCGACTGACTGACTGCCTGACTGACTGACTGACTGAATGACTGACTGACTGACTGACCGAGACTGACTGACTGACTGACTGAGACTGGACTGGACTGACTGACTGACTGAGACTGACTGACTGCTTTAGTGACTAACTGACTGCACAGGACTGACCGACTGACTGACTGACTGACTGCCTGACTGACTGACTGACTGAATGACTGACTGACTGAGACTAAATGACTGACTGCTTGACTGACTGGCTGAAGGACTAACTGAGTGACTGAGTGACTGACTGACTGGACTGACTGACTGAGACTGAATGACTGAGTGCTTGACTGATTGACTGTCAGACTGACTGACTGACTTCGCAAAAGGGAAAAAATAAAAAAAAAAAGAATTATAAAAAATATTTGCATTTAAGATTTCCTTTCCGGCTGGGATTTGAACCCAGGGCGACACTCATGGAAGCCCAACGCTCTCGCCAATATACTATCGGATCTCTGTTGATCGGTGTCTTAATTATAATAAAAACAAAAAATGCACCTTAGTAATTATTGATCTAAAATCTTTGAAATCTAAAGGTCGAATGATTAAACTGACTCAGAATTTTCTTCCGTACATAAATAATCCATATTTGCAAAAGAAAGAAATTGAAAAAAAAGAATCTTTTAATTAGTAGAGAAATATATACATGGAAGATTTTCGTTCCGGCCGGGACTCGAACCCAGTACCACGCGCTTGGAACCCAACGGTCTAGCCATTAGGCTATCGGAGCTCTGTCGATGGAAGTCTTAAATATAATAAAAACAAAAAATGCACCTTGGTAATTATTGATTCAAACACTTTGAAATTTACAGGTCGAATAATTAAACTGACTCAGAATTTTTCTCCCTACATAAATAATCAATATTCGCAAAAGAGAAACATTAAAAAAAAAGAAGAAGAAATTTCAAATTAGAAACTAAAAGTATACATTGAAGATTTTCGTTCAGGCTGGGACTCGAACCCAGGGCCACTCGCTTGGAAGCCTAACACTCTAGCCATTAGTCTATGGGAGCTCTGTCGGTGGGAGTTTTAAATATAGTAAAAACAAAAAATGCACCTTCGTAATTGTTTATTTAAACACTTTAAAATCTTCGTGTCGAAAAATTAAACTGACTCAGAATTTTCTTCCCTACATAAATAATCAATAATTGCAAAGGAAAGAAATTGAAAAAAAAAAGAATTTTCAAATTAGAAAAGAAATATATACATTGAAGATATTCGCTCCGGCTGGGACTCGAACCCAGGCCACTCGCTTGGAAGACCAGCGGTCTAGCCATTAGGCTATCGGAGTTCTGTCGAGCGGAGTCTTACTGCCTGACTGATACTGCCTGACTGACAGACTGACTCACTGACTGACTGATACTGACTGACTGACTCACTGACTGACCGAGACTGACTGACTAACTGCCTGACTGACTGAGACTGGACTAACTGCCTGACTGACTGAGACTGGACTGACTGACTGACTGACTGACTGACTGACTAACTGACTGACTGAGACTGACTGACTGACTGCTTGACTCTCTGACTGGCTATTTCACTGACTGACTGAATGACTAAATGACTGACTGACACTGACTGACTGACTGCTTGACTACCTGACTGACTGCTCGACTGACTAACTGACTGGACAGGACTGACCGACTGACTGACTGACAGACTGACTGACAGACTGACTGAATAAGGATGACTGACAGACTGACTGAATAAGGCTGACTGACTGACTGACTGACAGACTGACTGAATAAGGCTGACCGACTGACTGACTGCCTGACTGATTGACTGACTGAATGACTGACTAACTGACTGACCGAGACTGACTGACTGAGACTGACTGACTGCTTTAGTGACTAACTGACTGCACAGGAATGACCGACTGACTGACTGACTGACTGCCTGACTGACTGACTGACTGAATGACTGACTGACTGAGACTAAATGACTGACTGCTTGACTGACTGGCTGAAGGACTAACTGACTGACTGAGTGACTGACTGACTGGACTGACTGACTGAGACTGAATGACTGAGTGCTTGACTGATTGACTGTCAGACTGACTGACTGACTTCGCAAAAGGGAAAAATAAAAAAAAAAGAATTATAAAATTAGAAAAAAATATTTGCATTTAAGATTTCCTTTCCGGCCGGGACTCGAACCCAGTACCACGGGCTAGGACCCCAACGGTCTAGCCATTAGGCTATCGGAGCTCTGTCGATGGAAGTCTTAAATATAATAAAAACAAAAAATGCACCTTGGTAATTATTGATGCAAACACTTTGAAATTTACAGGTCGAATAATTAAACTGACTCAGAATTTTTCTCCCTACATAAATAATCAATATTCGCAAAAGAGAAACATTAAAAAAAAAGAAGAAGAAATTTCAAATTAGAAACTAAAAGTATACATTGAAGATTTTCGTTCAGGCTGGGACTCGAACCCAGGGCCACTCGCTTGGAAGCCTAACACTCTAGCCATTAGTCTATGGGAGCTCTGTCGGTGGGAGTTTTAAATATAATAAAAACAAAAAATGCACCTTGGTAATTGTTTATTTAAACACTTTGAAATCTTCGTGTCGAAAAATTAAACTGACTCAGAATTTTCTTCCCTACATAAATAATCAATCATTGCAAAGGAAAGAAATTGAAAAAAAAAAAGAATTTTCAAATTAGAAAAGAAATATATACATTGAAGATATTCGCTCCGGCTGGGACTCGAACCCAGGCCACTCGCTTGGAAAACCAGCGGTCTAGCCATTAGGCTATCGGAGTTCTGTCGAGCGGAGTCTTACTGCCTGACTGATACTGCCTGACTGACAGACTGACTCACTGACTGACTGATACTGACTGACTGACTCACTGACTGACCGAGACTGACTGACTAACTGCCTGACTGACTGAGACTGGACTGACTGACTGACTGACTGACTGACTGACTAACTGACTAACTGAGACTGACTGACTGACTGCTTGACTCTCTGACTGGCTATTTCACTGACTGACTGAATGACTAAATGACTGACTGACACTGACTGACTGACTGCTTGACTACCTGACTGACTGCTTGACTGACTAACTGACTGGACTGGACTGACCGACTGACTGACTGACAGACTGACTGAATAAGGATGACTGAGAGACTGACTGAATAAGGCTGACTGACTGACTGACTGAATAAGGCTGACTGACTGACTGACTGACAGACTGACTGAATAAGGCTGACCGACTGACTGACTGCCTGACTGACTGACCGAGACTGACTGACTGACTGACTGAGACTGGACTGGACTGACTGACTGACTGAGACTGACTGACTGCTTTAGTGACTAACTGACTGCACAGGACTGACCGACTGACTGACTGACTGACTGCCTGACTGACTGACTGAGACTAAATGACTGACTGCTTGACTGACTGGCTGAAGGACTAACTGAGTGACTGAGTGACTGACTGACTGGACTGACTGACTGAGACTGAATGACTGAGTGCTTGACTGATTGACTGACTGACTGACTGACTGACTTCGCAAAAGGGAAAAATAAAAAAAAAAGAATTATAAAAAATATTTGCATTTAAGATTTCCTTTCCGGCTGGGATTTGAACCCAGGGCGACACTCATGGAAGCCCAACGCTCTCGCCAATATACTATCGGATCTCTGTTGATCGGTGTCTTAATTATAATAAAAACAAAAAATGCAACTTAGTAATTATTGATCTAAAATCTTTGAAATCTAAAGGTCGAATGATTAAACTGACTCAGAATTTTCTTCCGTACATAAATAATCCATATTTGCAAAAGAAAGAAATTGAAAAAAAAAAGAATCTTTTAATTAGTAGAGAAATATATACATGGAAGATTTTCGTTCCGGCCGGGACTCGAACCCAGTACCACGCGCTTGGAACCCAACGGTCTAGCCATTAGGCTATCGGAGCTCTGTCGATGGAAGTCTTAAATATAATAAAAACAAAAAATGCACCTTGGTAATTATTGATTCAAACACTTTGAAATTTACAGGTCGAATAATTAAACTGACTCAGAATTTTTCTCCCTACATAAATAATCAATATTCGCAAAAGAGAAACATTAAAAAAAAAGAAGAAGAAATTTCAAATTAGAAACTAAAAGTATACATTGAAGATTTTCGTTCAGGCTGGGACTCGAACCCAGGGCCACTCGCTTGGAAGCCTAACACTCTAGCCATTAGTCTATGGGAGCTCTGTCGGTGGGAGTTTTAAATATAGTAAAAACAAAAAATGCACCTTGGTAATTGTTTATTTAAACACTTTAAAATCTTCGTGTCGAAAAATTAAACTGACTCAGAATTTTCTTCCCTACATAAATAATCAATAATTACAAAGGAAAGAAATTGAAAAAAAAAAGAATTTTCAAATTAGAAAAGAAATATATACATTGAAGATATTCGCTCCGGCTGGGACTCGAACCCAGGCCACTCGCTTGGAAGACCAGCGGTCTAGCCATTAGGCTATCGGAGTTCTGTCGAGCGGAGTCTTACTGCCTGACTGATACTGCCTGACTGACAGACTGACTCACTGACTGACTGATACTGACTGACTGACTCACTGACTGACCGAGACTGACTGACTAACTGCCTGACTGACTGAGACTGGACTAACTGCCTGACTGACTGAGACTGGACTGACTGACTGACTGACTGACTGACTGACTAACTGACTGACTGAGACTGACTGACTGACTGCTTGACTCTCTGACTGGCTATTTCACTGACTGACTGAATGACTAAATGACTGACTGACACTGACTGACTGACTGCTTGACTACCTGACTGACTGCTCGACTGACTAACTGACTGGACAGGACTGACCGACTGACTGACTGACAGACTGACTGAATAAGGATGACTGACAGACTGACTGAATAAGGCTGACTGACTGACTGACTGACAGACTGACTGAATAAGGCTGACCGACTGACTGACTGCCTGACTGATTGACTGACTGAATGACTGACTAACTGACTGACCGAGACTGACTGACTGACTGACTGAGACTGGACTGGACTTTCTGACTGACTGACTGACTGAGACTGACTGACTGCTTTAGTGACTAACTGACTGCACAGGAATGACCGACTGACTGACTGACTGACTGCCTGACTGACTGACTGACTGAATGACTGACTGACTGAGACTAAATGACTGACTGCTTGACTGACTGGCTGAAGGACTAACTGACTGACTGAGTGACTGACTGACTGGACTGACTGACTGAGACTGAATGACTGAGTGCTTGACTGATTGACTGTCAGACTGACTGACTGACTTCGCAAAAGGGAAAAATAAAAAAAAAAAAGAATTATAAAATTAGAAAAAAATATTTGCATTTAAGATTTCCTTTCCGGCCGGGACTCGAACCCAGTACCACGGGCTAGGACCCCAACGGTCTAGCCATTAGGCTATCGGAGCTCTGTCGATGGAAGTCTAAAATATAATAAAAACAAAAAATGCACCTTGGTAATTATTGATGCAAACACTTTGAAATTTACAGGTCGAATAATTAAACTGACTCAGAATTTTTCTCCCTACATAAATAATCAATATTCGCAAAAGAGAAACATTAAAAAAAAAGAAGAAGAAATTTCAAATTAGAAACTAAAAGTATACATTGAAGATTTTCGTTCAGGCTGGGACTCGAACCCAGGGCCACTCGCTTGGAAGCCTAACACTCTAGCCATTAGTCTATGGGAGCTCTGTCGGTGGGAGTTTTAAATATAATAAAAACAAAAAATGCACCTTGGTAATTGTTTATTTAAACACTTTGAAATCTTCGTGTCGAAAAATTAAACTGACTCAGAATTTTCTTCCCTACATAAATAATCAATCATTGCAAAGGAAAGAAATTGAAAAAAAAAAGAATTTTCAAATTAGAAAAGAAATATATACATTGAAGATATTCGCTCCGGCTGGGACTCGAACCCAGGCCACTCGCTTGGAAGACCAGCGGTCTAGCCATTAGGCTATCGGAGTTCTGTCGAGCGGAGTCTTACTGCCTGACTGATACTGCCTGACTGACAGACTGACTCACTGACTGACTGATACTGACTGACTGACTCACTGACTGACCGAGACTGACTGACTAACTGCCTGACTGACTGAGACTGGACTGACTGACTGACTGACTGACTGACTGACTAACTGACTAACTGAGACTGACTGACTGACTGCTTGACTCTCTGACTGGCTATTTCACTGACTGACTGAATGACTAAATGACTGACTGACACTGACTGACTGACTGCTTGACTACCTGACTGACTGCTTGACTGACTAACTGACTGGACAGGACTGACCGACTGACTGACTGACAGACTGACTGAATAAGGATGACTGAGAGACTGACTGAATAAGGCTGACTGACTGACTGACTGAATAAGGCTGACTGACTGACTGACTGACAGACTGACTGAATAAGGCTGACCGACTGACTGACTGCCTGACTGACTGACCGAGACTGACTGACTGACTGACTGAGACTGGACTGGACTGACTGACTGACTGAGACTGACTGACTGCTTTAGTGACTAACTGACTGCACAGGACTGACCGACTGACTGACTGACTGACTGCCTGACTGACTGACTGACTGAATGACTGACTGACTGAGACTAAATGACTGACTGCTTGACTGACTGGCTGAAGGACTAACTGAGTGACTGAGTGACTGACTGACTGGACTGACTGACTGAGACTGAATGACTGAGTGCTTGACTGATTGACTGACTGACTGACTGACTGACTTCGCAAAAGGGAAAAATAAAAAAAAAAAGAATTATAAAAAATATTTGCATTTAAGATTTCCTTTCCGGCTGGGATTTGAACCCAGGGCGACACTCATGGAAGCCCAACGCTCTCGTCAATATACTATCGGATCTCTGTTGATCGGTGTCTTAATTATAATAAAAACAAAAAATGCAACTTAGTAATTATTGATCTAAAATCTTTGAAATCTAAAGGTCGAATGATTAAACTGACTCAGAATTTTCTTCCGTACATAAATAATCCATATTTGCAAAAGAAAGAAATTGAAAAAAAAAAGAATCTTTTAATTAGTAGAGAAATATATACATGGAAGATTTTCGTTCCGGCCGGGACTCGAACCCAGTACCACGCGCTTGGAACCCAACGGTCTAGCCATTAGGCTATCGGAGCTCTGTCGATGGAAGTCTTAAATATAATAAAAACAAAAAATGCACCTTGGTAATTATTGATTCAAACACTTTGAAATTTACAGGTCGAATAATTAAACTGACTCAGAATTTTTCTCCCTACATAAATAATCAATATTCGCAAAAGAGAAACATTAAAAAAAAAGAAGAAGAAATTTCAAATTAGAAACTAAAAGTATACATTGAAGATTTTCGTTCAGGCTGGGACTCGAACCCAGGGCCACTCGCTTGGAAGCCTAACACTCTAGCCATTAGTCTATGGGAGCTCTGTCGGTGGGAGTTTTAAATATAGTAAAAACAAAAAATGCACCTTGGTAATTGTTTATTTAAACACTTTAAAATCTTCGTGTCGAAAAATTAAACTGACTCAGAATTTTCTTCCCTACATAAATAATCAATAATTACAAAGGAAAGAAATTGAAAAAAAAAAGAATTTTCAAATTAGAAAAGAAATATATACATTGAAGATATTCGCTCCGGCTGGGACTCGAACCCAGGCCACTCGCTTGGAAGACCAGCGGTCTAGCCATTAGGCTATCGGAGTTCTGTCGAGCGGAGTCTTACTGCCTGACTGATACTGCCTGACTGACAGACTGACTCACTGACTGACTGATACTGACTGACTGACTCACTGACTGACCGAGACTGACTGACTAACTGCCTGACTGACTGAGACTGGACTAACTGCCTGACTGACTGAGACTGGACTGACTGACTGACTGACTGACTGACTGACTAACTGACTGACTGAGACTGACTGACTGACTGCTTGACTCTCTGACTGGCTATTTCACTGACTGACTGAATGACTAAATGACTGACTGACACTGACTGACTGACTGCTTGACTACCTGACTGACTGCTCGACTGACTAACTGACTGGACAGGACTGACCGACTGACTGACTGACAGACTGACTGAATAAGGATGACTGACAGACTGACTGAATAAGGCTGACTGACTGACTGACTGACAGACTGACTGAATAAGGCTGACCGACTGACTGACTGCCTGACTGATTGACTGACTGAATGACTGACTAACTGACTGACCGAGACTGACTGACTGACTGACTGAGACTGGACTGGACTTTCTGACTGACTGACTGACTGAGACTGACTGACTGCTTTAGTGACTAACTGACTGCACAGGAATGACCGACTGACTGACTGACTGACTGCCTGACTGACTGACTGACTGAATGACTGACTGACTGAGACTAAATGACTGACTGCTTGACTGACTGGCTGAAGGACTAACTGACTGACTGAGTGACTGACTGACTGGACTGACTGACTGAGACTGAATGACTGAGTGCTTGACTGATTGACTGTCAGACTGACTGACTGACTTCGCAAAAGGGAAAAATAAAAAAAAAAAGAATTATAAAATTAGAAAAAAATATTTGCATTTAAGATTTCCTTTCCGGCCGGGACTCGAACCCAGTACCACGGGCTAGGACCCCAACGGTCTAGCCATTAGGCTATCGGAGCTCTGTCGATGGAAGTCTTAAATATAATAAAAACAAAAAATGCACCTTGGTAATTATTGATGCAAACACTTTGAAATTTACAGGTCGAATAATTAAACTGACTCAGAATTTTTCTCCCTACATAAATAATCAATATTCGCAAAAGAGAAACATTAAAAAAAAAGAAGAAGAAATTTCAAATTAGAAACTAAAAGTATACATTGAAGATTTTCGTTCAGGCTGGGACTCGAACCCAGGGCCACTCGCTTGGAAGCCTAACACTCTAGCCATTAGTCTATGGGAGCTCTGTCGGTGGGAGTTTTAAATATAATAAAAACAAAAAATGCACCTTGGTAATTGTTTATTTAAACACTTTGAAATCTTCGTGTCGAAAAATTAAACTGACTCAGAATTTTCTTCCCTACATAAATAATCAATCATTGCAAAGGAAAGAAATTGAAAAAAAAAAAAAGAATTTTCAAATTAGAAAAGAAATATATACATTGAAGATATTCGCTCCGGCTGGGACTCGAACCCAGGCCACTCGCTTGGAAGACCAGCGGTCTAGCCATTAGGCTATCGGAGTTCTGTCGAGCGGAGTCTTACTGCCTGACTGATACTGCCTGACTGACAGACTGACTCACTGACTGACTGATACTGACTGACTGACTCACTGACTGACCGAGACTGACTGACTAACTGCCTGACTGACTGAGACTGGACTGACTGACTGACTGACTGACTAACTGACTGACTGAGACTGACTGACTGACTGCTTGACTCTCTGACTGGCTATTTCACTGACTGACTGAATGACTAAATGACTGACTGACACTGACTGACTGACTGCTTGACTACCTGACTGACTGCTTGACTGACTAACTGACTGGACAGGACTGACCGACTGACTGACTGACAGACTGACTGAATAAGGATGACTGACAGACTGACTGAATAAGGCTGACTGACTGACTGACTGACAGACTGACTGAATAAGGCTGACCGACTGACTGACTGCCTGACTGACTGACTGACTGAATGACTGACTGACTGACTGACCGAGACTGACTGACTGACTGACTGAGACTGGACTGGACTGACTGACTGACTGACTGACTGAGACTGACTGACTGCTTTAGTGACTAACTGACTGCACAGGACTGACCGACTGACTGACTGACTGACTGCCTGACTGACTGACTGACTGAATGACTGACTGACTGAGACTAAATGACTGACTGCTTGACTGACTGGCTGAAGGACTAACTGACTGACTGAGTGACTGACTGACTGGACTGACTGACTGAGACTGAATGACTGAGTGCTTGACTGATTGACTGTCAGACTGACTGACTGACTTCGCAAAAGGGAAAAATAAAAAAAAAGAATTATAAAATTAGAAAAAAAATATTTGCATTTAAGATTTCCTTTCCGGCAGGGATTTGAACCCAGGGCGACACTCATGGAAGCCCAACGCTCTCGCCAATATACTATCGGATCTCTGTTGATCGGTGTCTTAATTATAATAAAAACAAAAAATGCACCTTAGTAATTATTGATCTAAAATCTTTGAAATCTAAAGGTCGAATGATTAAACTGACTCAGAATTTTCTTCCGTACATAAATAATCCATATTTGCAAAAGAAAGAAATTGAAAAAAAAAGAATCTTCAAATTAGAAGAGAAATATATACATGGAAGATTTTCGTTCCGGCCGGGACTCGAACCCAGTACCACGCGCTTGGAACCCAACGGTCTAGCCATTAGGCTATCGGAGCTCTGTCGATGGAAGTCTTAAATATAATAAAAACAAAAAATGCACCTTGGTAATTATTGATTCAAACACTTTGAAATTTACAGGTCGAATAATTAAACTCACTCAGAATTTTTCTCCCTACATAAATAATCAATATTCGCAAAAGAGAAAAATTAAAAAAAAAAGAAGAAGAAATTTCAAATTAGAAACTAAAAGTATACATTGAAGATTTTCGTTCAGGCTGGGACTCGAACCCAGGGCCACTCGCTTGGAAGCCTAACACTCTAGCCATTATTCTATGGGAGCGCTGTCGGTGGGAGTTTTAAATATAATAAAAACAAAAAATGCACCTTGGTAATTGTTTATTTAAACACTTTGAAATCTTTGTGTCGAAAAATTAAACTGACTCAGAATTTTCTTCCCTACATAAATAATCAATAATTGCAAAGGAAAGAAATTGAAAAAAAAAAGAATTTTCAAATTAGAAAAGAAATATATACATTGAAGATATTCGCTCCGGCTGGGACTCGAACCCAGGCCACTCGCTTGGAAGACCAGCGGTCTAGCCATTAGGCTATCGGAGTTCTGTCGAGCGGAGTCTTACTGCCTGACTGATACTGCCTGACTGACAGACTGACTCACTGACTGACTGATACTGACTGACTGACTCACTGACTGACCGAGACTGACTGACTAACTGCCTGACTGACTGAGACTGGACTGACTGACTGACTGACTGACTGACTGACTAACTGACTGACTGAGACTGACTGACTGACTGCTTGACTCTCTGACTGGCTATTTCACTGACTGACTGAATGACTAAATGACTGACTGACACTGACTGACTGACTGCTTGACTACCTGACTGACTGCTTGACTGACTAACTGACTGGACAGGACTGACCGACTGACTGACTGACAGACTGACTGAATAAGGATGACTGACAGACTGACTGAATAAGGCTGACTGACTGACTGACTGACAGACTGAATGACTGACTGACTGACCGAGACTGACTGACTGACTGACTGAGACTGGACTGGACTGACTGACTGACTGACTGACTGAGACTGACTGACTGCTTTAGTGACTAACTGACTGCACAGGACTGACCGAATGACTGACTGACTGACTGCCTGACTGACTGACTGACTGAATGACTGACTGACTGAGACTAAATGACTGACTGCTTGACTGACTGGCTGAAGGACTAACTGACTGACTGAATGACTGACTGACTGAGACTAAATGACTGACTGCTTGACTGACTGGCTGAAGGACTAACTGACTGACTGAGTGATTGACTGACTGGACTGACTGACTGAGACTGAATGACTGAGTGCTTGACTGATTGACTGTCAGACTGACTGACTGACTTCGCAAAAGGGAAAAATAAAAAAAAGAATTATAAAATTAGAAAAAAATATTTGCATTTAAGATTTCCTTTCCGGCCGGGACTCGAACCCAGTACCACGCGCTAGGAACCCAACGGTCTATCCATTAGGCTATTGGAGCTCTGTCGATGGAAGTCTTAAATATAATAAAAACAAAAAATGCACCTTGGTAATTATTGATTCAAACACTTTGAAATTTACAGGTCGAATAATTAAACTGACTCAGAATTTTTCTCCCCACATAAATAATCAATATTCGCAAAAGAGAAAAATTAAAAAAAAAGAAGAAGAAATTTCAAATTAGAAACTAAAAGTATACATTGAAGATTTTCGTTCAGGCTGGGACTCGAACCCAGGGCCACACGCTTGGAAGCCTAACACTCTAGCCATTAGTCTATGGGAGCTCTGTCGGTGGGAGTTTTAAATATAATAAAAACAAAAAATGCACCTTGGTAATTGTTTATTTAAACACTTTGAAATCTTCGTGTCGAAAAATTAAACTGACTCAGAATTTTCTTCCCTACATAAATAATCAATAATTGCAAAGGAAAGAAATTGAAAAAAAAAAGAATTTTCAAATTAGAAAAGAAATATATACATTGAAGATATTCGCTCCGGCTGGGACTCGAACCCAGGCCACTCGCTTGGAAGACCAGCGGTCTAGCCATTAGGCTATCGGAGTTCTGTCGAGCGGAGTCTTACTGCCTGACTAATACTGCCTGACTGACAGACTGACTCACTGACTGACTGATACTGACTGACTGACTCACTGACTGACCGAGACTGACTGACTAACTGCCTGACTGACTGAGACTGGACTGACTGACTGACTGACTGACTGACTGACTAACTGACTGACTGAGACTGACTGACTGACTGCTTGACTCTCTGACTGGCTATTTCACTGACTGACTGAATGACTAAAGGACTGACTGACACTGACTGACTGACTGCTTGACTACCTGACTGACTGCTTGACTGACTAACTGACTGGACAGGACTGACCGACTGACTGACTGACAGACTGACTGAATAAGGATGACTGACAGACTGACTGAATAAGGCTGACTGAGTGACTGACTGACAGACTGAATGACTGACTGACTGACTGACCGAGACTGACTGACTGACTGACTGAGACTGGACTGGACTGACTGACTGACTGACTGACTGAGACTGACTGACTGCTTTAGTGACTAACTGACTGCACAGGACTGACCGAATGACTGACTGACTGACTGCCTGACTGACTGACTGACTGAATGACTGACTGACTGAGACTAAATGACTGACTGCTTGACTGACTGGCTGAAGGACTAACTGACTGACTGAGTGACTGACTGACTGGACTGACTGACTGAGACTGAATGACTGAGTGCTTGACTGATTGACTGTCAGACTGACTGACTGACTTCGCAAAAGGGAAAAATAAAAAAAAGAATTATAAAATTAGAAAAAAATATTTGCATTTAAGATTTCCTTTCCGGCCGGGACTCGAACCCAGTACCACGCGCTAGGAACCCAACGGTCTATCCATTAGGCTATTGGAGCTCTGTCGATGGAAGTCTTAAATATAATAAAAACAAAAAATGCACCTTGGTAATTATTGATTCAAACACTTTGAAATTTACAGGTCGAATAATTAAACTGACTCAGAATTTTTCTCCCTACATAAATAATCAATATTCGCAAAAGAGAAAAATTTAAAAAAAAGAAGAAGAAATTTCAAGTTAGAAACTAAAAGTATACATTGAAGATTTTCGTTCAGGCTGGGACTCGAACCCAGGGCCACTCGCTTGGAAGCCTAACACTCTAGCCATTAGTCTATGGGAGCTCTGTCGGTGGGAGTTTTAAATATAATAAAAACAAAAAATGCACCTTGGTAATTGTTTATTTAAACACTTTGAAATCTTCGTGTCGAAAAATTAAACTGACTCAGAATTTTCTTCCCTACATAAATAATCAATAATTGCAAAGGAAAGAAATTGAAAAAAAAAAGAATTTTCAAATTAGAAAAGAAATATATACATTGAAGATATTCGCTCCGGCTGGGACTCGAACCCAGGCCACTCGCTTGGAAGACCAGCGGTCTAGCCATTAGGCTATCGGAGTTCTGTCGAGCGGAGTCTTACTGCCTGACTAATACTGCCTGACTGACAGACTGACTCACTGACTGACTGATACTGACTGACTGACTCACTGACTGACCGAGACTGACTGACTAACTGCCTGACTGACTGAGACTGGACTGACTGACTGACTGACTGACTGACTGACTAACTGACTGACTGAGACTGACTGACTGACTGCTTGACTCTCTGACTGGCTATTTCACTGACTGACTGAATGACTAAATGACTGACTGACACTGACTGACTGACTGCTTGACTACCTGACTGACTGCTTGACTGACTAACTGACTGGACAGGACTGACCGACTGACTGACTGACAGACTGACTGAATAAGGATGACTGACAGACTGACTGAATAAGGCTGACTGAGTGACTGACTGACAGACTGAATGACTGACTGACTGACTGACCGAGACTGACTGACTGACTGACTGAGACTGGACTGGACTGACTGACTGACTGACTGACTGAGACTGACTGACTGCTTTAGTGACTAACTGACTGCACAGGACTGACCGAATGACTGACTGACTGACTGCCTGACTGACTGACTGACTGAATGACTGACTGACTGAGACTAAATGACTGACTGCTTGACTGACTGGCTGAAGGACTAACTGACTGACTGAGTGACTGACTGACTGGACTGACTGACTGAGACTGAATGACTGAGTGCTTGACTGATTGACTGTCAGACTGACTGACTGACTTCGCAAAAGGGAAAAATAAAAAAAAGAATTATAAAATTAGAAAAAAATATTTGCATTTAAGATTTCCTTTCCGGCCGGGACTCGAACCCAGTACCACGCGCTAGGAACCCAACGGTCTATCCATTAGGCTATTGGAGCTCTGTCGATGGAAGTCTTAAATATAATAAAAACAAAAAATGCACCTTGGTAATTATTGATTCAAACACTTTGAAATTTACAGGTCGAATAATTAAACTGACTCAGAATTTTTCTCCCTACATAAATAATCAATATTCGCAAAAGAGAAAAATTAAAAAAAAAGAAGAAGAAATTTCAAGTTAGAAACTAAAAGTATACATTGAAGATTTTCGTTCAGGCTGGGACTCGAACCCAGAGCCACTCGCTTGGAAGCCTAACACTCTAGCCATTAGTCTATGGGAGGTCTGTCGGTGGGAGTTTTAAATATAATAAAAACAAAAAATGCACCTTGGTAATTGTTTATTTAAACACTTTGAAATCTTCGTGTCGAAAAATTAAACTGACTCAGAATTTTCTTCCCTACATAAATAATCAATAATTGCAAAGGAAAGAAATTGAAAAAAAAAGAATTTTCAAATTAGAAAAGAAATATATACATTGAAGATATTCGCTCCGGCTGGGACTCGAACCCAGGCCACTCGCTTGGAAGACCAGCGGTCTAGCCATTAGGCTATCGGAGTTCTGTCGAGCGGAGTCTTACTGCCTGACTAATACTGCCTGACTGACAGACTGACTCACTGACTGACTGATACTGACTGACTGACTCACTGACTGACCGAGACTGACTGACTAACTGCCTGACTGACTGAGACTGGACTGACTGACTGACTGACTGACTGACTGACTAACTGACTGACTGAGACTGACTGACTGACTGCTTGACTCTCTGACTGGCTATTTCACTGACTGACTGAATGACTAAATGACTGACTGACACTGACTGACTGACTGCTTGACTACCTGACTGACTGCTTGACTGACTAACTGACTGGACAGGACTGACCGACTGACTGACTGACAGACTGACTGAATAAGGATGACTGACAGACTGACTCAATAAGGCTGACTGACTGACTGACTGACAGACTGACTGAATAAGGCTGACCGACTGACTGACTGCCTGACTGACTGACTGACTGAATGACTGACTGACTGACTGACCGAGACTTACTGACTTACTGACTGAGACTGGACTGGACTGACTGACTGACTGACTGACTGAGACTGACTGACTGCTTTAGTGACTAACTGACTGCACAGGACTGACCGACTGACTGACTGACTGACTGCCTGACTGACTGACTGACTGAATGACTGACTGACTGAGACTAAATGACTGACTGCTTGACTGACTGGCTGAAGGACTAACTGACTGACTGAGTGACTGACTGACTGGACTGACTGACTGAGACTGAATGACTGAGTGCTTGACTGATTGACTGTCAGACTGACTGACTGACTTCGCAAAAGGGAAAAATAAAAAAAAAAGAATTATAAAATTAGAAAAAAATATTTGCATTTAAGATTTCCTTTCCGGCTGGGATTTGAACCCAGGGCGACACTCATGGAAGCCCAACGCTCTCGCCAATATAATATCGGATCTCTGTTGATCGGTGTCTTAATTATAATAAAAACAAAAAATGCACCTTAGTAATTATTGATCTAAAATCTTTGAAATCTAAAGGTCGAATGATTAAACTGACTCAGAATTTTCTTCCGTACATAAATAATCCATATTTGCAAAAGAAAGAAATTGAAAAAAAAAAAAATCTTCAAATTAGAAGAGAAATATATACATGGAAGATTTTCGTTCCGGCCGGGACTCGAACCCAGTACCACGCGCTTGGAACCCAACGGTGTAGCCATTAGGCTATCGGAGCTCTGTCGATGGAAGTCTTAAATGTAATAAAAACAAAAAATGCACCTTGGTAATTATTGATTCAAACACTTTGAAATTTACAGGTCGAATAATTAAACTGACTCAGAATTTTTCTCCCTACATAAATAATCAATATTCGCAAAAGAGAAAAATTAAAAAAAAAAGAAGAAGAAATTTCAAATTAGAAACTAAAAGTATACATTGAAGATTTTCGTTCAGGCTGGGACTCGAACCCAGGGCCACTCGCTTGGAAGCCTAACACTCTAGCCATTAGTCTATGGGAGCTCTGTCGGTGGGAGTTTTAAATATAATAAAAACAAAAAATGCACCTTGGTAATTGTTTATTTAAACACTTTGAAATCTTCGTGTCGAAAAATTAAACTGACTCAGAATTTTCTTCCCTACATAAATAATCAATAATTGCAAAGGAAAGAAATTGAAAAAAAAAAGAATTTTCAAATTAGAAAAGAAATATATACATTGAAGATATTCGCTCCGGCTGGGACTCGAACCCAGGCCACTCGCTTGGAAGACCAGCGGTCTAGCCATTAGGCTATCGGAGCTCTGTCGAGCGGAGTCTTACTGCCTGAATGATACTGCCTGACTGACAGACTGACTCACTGACTGACTGATACTGACTGACTGACTCACTGACTGACCGAGACTGACTGACTAACTGCCTGACTGACTGAGACTGGACTGACTGACTGACTGACTGACTGACTGACTAACTGACTGACTGAGACTGACTGACTGACTGCTTAACTCTCTGACTGGCTATTTCACTGACTGACTGAATGACTAAATGACTGACTGACACTGACTGACTGACTGCTTGACTACCTGACTGACTGCTTGACTGACTAACTGACTGGACAGGACTGACCGACTGACTGACTGACAGACTGACTGAATAAGGATGACTGACAGACTGACTGAATAAGGCTGACTGACTGACTGACTGACAGACTGACTGAATAAGGCTGACCGACTGACTGACTGCCTGACTGACTGACTGACTGAATGACTGACTGACTGACTGACCGAGACTGACAGACTGACTGACTGAGACTGGACTGGACTGACTGACTGACTGAGACTGACTGACTGCTTTAGTGACTAACTGACTGCACAGGACTGACCGACTGACAGACTGACTGACTGCCTCACTGACTGAATGACTGACTGACTGAGACTAAATGACTGACTGCTTGACTGACTGGCTGAATGACTAACTGACTGACTGAGTGACTGACTGACTGGACTGACTGACTGAGACTGAATGACTGAGTGCTTGACTGATTGACTGTCAGACTGACTGACTGACTTCGCAAAAGGGAAAAATAAAAATAAAAGAATTATAAAATTAGAAAAAAATATTTGCATTTAAGATTTCCTTTCCGGCTGGGATTTGAACCCAGGGCGATACTCATGGAAGCCCAACGCTCTCGCCAATATACTATCGGATCTCTGTTGATCGGTGTCTTAATTATAATAAAAACAAAAAATGCACCTTAGTAATTATTGATCTAAATTCTTTGAAATCTAAAGGTCGAATGATTAAACTGACTCAGAATTTTCTTCCGTACATAAATAATCCATATTTGCAAAAGAAAGAAATTGAAAAAAAAAGAATCTTCAAATTAGAAGAGAAATATATACATGGAAGATTTTCGTTCCGGCCGGGACTCGAACCCAGTACCACGCGCTTGGAACCCAACGGTCTAGCCATTAGGCTATCGGAGCTCTGTCGATGGAAGTCTTAAATATAATAAAAACAAAAAATGCACCTTGGTAATTATTGATTCAAACACTTTGAAATTTACAGGTCGAATAATTAAACTGACTCAGAATTTTTCTCCCTACATAAATAATCAATATTCGCAAAAGAGAAAAATTAAAAAAAAAGAAGAAATTTCAAATTAGAAACTAAAAGTATACATTGAAGATTTTTGTTCAGGCTGGGACTCGAACCCAGGGCCACTCGCTTGGAAGCCTAACACTCTAGCCATTAGTCTATGGGAGCTCTGTCGGTGGGAGTTTTAAATATAATAAAAACAAAAAATGCACCTTGGTAATTGTTTATTTAAACACTTTGAAATCTTCGTGTCGAAAAATTAAACTGACTCAGAATTTTCTTCCCTACATAAATAATCAATAATTGCAAAGGAAAGAAATTGAAAAAAAAAAAGAATTTTCAAATTAGAAAAGAAATATATACATTGAAGATATTCGCTCCGGCTGGGACTCGAACCCAGGCCACTCGCTTGGAAGACCAGCGGTCTAGCCATTAGGCTATCGGAGCTCTGTCGAGCGGAGTCTTACTGCCTGAATGATACTGCCTGACTGACAGACTGACTCACTGACTGACTGATACTGACTGACTGACTCACTGACTGACCGAGACTGACTGACTAACTGCCTGACTGACTGAGACTGGACTGACTGACTGACTGACTGACTGACTGACTAACTGACTGACTGAGACTGACTGACTGACTGCTTAACTCTCTGACTGGCTATTTCACTGACTGACTGAATGACTAAATGACTGACTGACACTGACTGACTGACTGCTTGACTACCTGACTGACTGCTTGACTGACTAACTGACTGGACAGGACTGACCGACTGACTGACTGACAGACTGACTGAATAAGGATGACTGACAGACTGACTGAATAAGGCTGACTGACTGACTGACTGACAGACTGACTGAATAAGGCTGACCGACTGACTGACTGCCTGACTGACTGTCTGACTGAATGACTGACTGACTGACTGACCGAGACTGACAGACTGACTGACTGAGACTGGACTGGACTGACTGACTGACTGAGACTGACTGACTGCTTTAGTGACTAACTGACTGCACAGGACTGACCGACTGACAGACTGACTGACTGCCTGACTGACTGAATGACTGACTGACTGAGACTAAATGACTGACTGCTTGACTGACTGGCTGAAGGACTAACTGACTGACTGAGTGACTGACTGACTGGACTGACTGACTGAGACTGAATGACTGAGTGCTTGACTGATTGACTGTCAGACTGACTGACTGACTTCGCAAAAGGGAAAAATAAAAATAAAAGAATTATAAAATTAGAAAAAAATATTTGCATTTAAGATTTCCTTTCCGGCTGGGATTTGAACCCAGGGCGATACTCATGGAAGCCCAACGCTCTCGCCAATATACTATCGGATCTCTGTTGATCGGTGTCTTAATTATAATAAAAACAAAAAATGCACCTTAGTAATTATTGATCTAAAATCTTTGAAATCTAAAGGTCGAATGATTAAACTGACTCAGAATTTTCTTCCGTACATAAATAATCCATATTTGCAAAAGAAAGAAATTGAAAAAAAAAGAATCTTCAAATTAGAAGAGAAATATATACATGGAAGATTTTCGTTCCGGCCGGGACTCGAACCCAGTACCACGCGCTTGGAACCCAACGGTCTAGCCATTAGGCTATCGGAGCTCTGTCGATGGAAGTCTTAAATATAATAAAAACAAAAAATGCACCTTGGTAATTATTGATTCAAACACTTTGAAATTTACAGGTCGAATAATTAAACTGACTCAGAATTTTTCTCCCTACATAAATAATCAATATTCGCAAAAGAGAAAAATTTAAAAAAAAAGAAGAAATTTCAAATTAGAAACTAAAAGTATACATTGAAGATTTTTGTTCAGGCTGGGACTCGAACCCAGGGCCACTCGCTTGGAAGCCTAACACTCTAGCCATTAGTCTATGGGAGCTCTGTCGGTGGGAGTTTTAAATATAATAAAAACAAAAAATGCACCTTGGTAATTGTTTATTTAAACACTTTGAAATCTTCGTGTCGAAAAATTAAACTGACTCAGAATTTTCTTCCCTACATAAATAATCAATAATTGCAAAGGAAAGAAATTGAAAAAAAAAAGAATTTTCAAATTAGAAAAGAAATATATACATTGAAGATATTCGCTCCGGCTGGGACTCGAACCCAGGCCACTCGCTTGGAAGACCAGCGGTCTAGCCATTAGGCTATCGGAGTTCTGTCGAGCGGAATCTTACTGCCAGACTGATACTGCCTGACTGACAGACTGACTCACTGACTGACTGATACTGACTGACTGACTCACTGACTGACCGAGACTGACTGACTAACTGCCTGACTGACTGAGACAGGACTGACTGACTGACTGACTGACTGACTGACTAACTGACTGACTGAGACTGACTGACTGACTGCTTGACTCTCTGACTGGCTATTTCACTGACTGACTGAATGACTAAATGACTGACTGACACTGACTGACTGACTGCTTGACTACCTGACTGACTGCTTGACTGACTAACTGACTGGACAGGACTGACCGACTGACTGACTGACAGACTGGCTGAATAAGGATGACTGACAGACTGACTGAATAAGGCTGACTGACTGACTGACAGACTGACTGAATAAGGCTGACGACTGACTGACTGCCTGACAGACTGACTGACTGAATGACTGACTGACTGACTGACCGAGACTGACTGACTGACTGACTGAGACTGGACTGGACTGACTGACTGACGGACTGACTGAGACTGACTGACTGCTTTAGTGACTAACTGACTGCACAGGACTGACCGACTGACTGACTGACTGACTGCCTGACTGACTGACTGACTGAATGACTGACTGACTGAGACTAAATGACTGACTGCTTGACTGACTGGCTGAAGGACTAACTGACTGACTGAGTGACTGACTGACTGGACTGACTGACTGAGACTGAATGACTGAGTGCTTGACTGATTGACTGTCAGACTGACTGACTGACTTCGCAAAAGGGAAAAATAAAAAAAAAAGAATTATAAAATTAGAAAAAAATATTTGCATTTAAGATTTCCTTTCCGGCTGGGATTTGAACCCAGGGCGACACTCATGGAAGCCCAACGCTCTCGCCAATATACTATCGGATCTCTGTTGATCGGTTTCTTAATTATAAAAAAAACAAAAAATGCACCTTAGTAATTATTGATCTAAAATCTTTGAAATCTAAAGGTCGAATGATTAAACTGAGTCAGAATTTTCTTCCGTACATAAATAATCCATATTTGCAAAAGAAAGAAATTGAAAAAAAAAAGAATCTTCAAATTAGGAGAGAAATATATACATGGAAGATTTTCGTTCCGGCCGGGTCTCGAACCCAGTACCACGCGCTTGGAACCCAACGGTCTAGCCATTAGGCTATCGGAGCTCTGTCGATGGAAGTCTTAAATATAATAAAAACAAAAAATGCACCTTGGTAATTATTGATTCAAACACTTTGAAATTTACAGGTCGAATAATTAAACTGACTCAGAATTTTTCTCCCTACATAAATAATCAATATTCGCAAAAGAGAAAAATTAAAAAAAAAAGAAGAAGAAATTTCAAATTAGAAACTAAAAGTATACATTGAAGATTTTCGTTCAGGCTGGGACTCGAACCCAGGGCCACTCGCTTGGAAGCCTAACACTCTAGCCATTAGTCTATGGGAGCTCTGTCGGTGGGAGTTTTAAATATAATAAAAACAAAAAATGCACCTTGGTAATTGTTTATTTAAACACTTTGAAATCTTCGTGTCGAAAAATTAAACTGACTCAGAATTTTCTTCCCTACATAAATAATCAATAATTGCAAAGGAAAGAAATTGAAAAAAAAAAAGAATTTTCAAATTAGAAAAGAAATATATACATTGAAGATATTCGCTCCGGCTGGGACTCGAACCCAGGCCACTCGCTTGGAAGACCAGCGGTCTAGCCATTAGGCTATCGGAGTTCTGTCCAGCGGAGTCTTACTGCCTGACTGATACTGCCTGACTGACAGACTGACTCACTGACTGACTGATACTGACTGACTGACTCACTGACTGACCGAGACTGACTGACTAACTGCCTGACTGACTGAGACTGGACTGACTGACTGACTGACTGACTGACTGACTAACTGACTGACTGAGACTGACTGACTGACTGCTTGACTCTCTGACTGGCTATTTCACTGACTGACACTAACTGACTGACTGCTTGACTACCTGACTGACTGCTTGACTGACTAACTGACTGGACAGGACTGACCGACTGACTGACTGACAGACTGACTGAATAAGGATGACTGACAGACTGACTGAATAAGGCTGACTGACTGACTGACAGACTGACTGAATAAGGCTGACCGACTGACTGACTGACTGACTGAATGACTGACTGACTGACTGACCGAGACTGACTGACTGACTGAGACTGGACTGGACTGACTGACTGACTGACTGACTGAGACTGGACTGGACTGACTGACTGACTGACTGACTGAGACTGACTGACTGCTTTAGTGACTAACTGACTGCACAGGACTGACCGACTGACTGACTGACTGACTGACTGACTGACTGAATGACTGACTGACTGACTGACTGAATGACTGACTGCTTGACTGACTGGCTGAAGGACTAACTGACTGACTGAGTGACTGACTGACTGGACTGACTGACTGAGACTGAATGACTGAGTGCTTGACTGATTGACTGTCAGACTGACTGACTGACTTCGCAAAAGGGAAAAATAAAAATAAAAGAATTATAAAATTAGAAAAAAATTTTTGCATTTAAGATTTCCTTTCCGGCTGGGATTTGAACCCAGGGCGACACTCATGGAAGCCCAACGCTCTCGCCAATATACTATCGGATCTCTGTTGATCGGTGTCTTAATTATAATAAAAACAAAAATTGCACCTTAGTAATTATTGATCTAAAATCTTTGAAATCTAAAGGTCGAATGATTAAACTGACTCAGAATTTTCTTCCGTACATAAATAATCCATATTTGCAAAAGAAAGAAATTGAAAAAAAAAAAGAATCTTCAAATTATAAGAGAAATATATACATGGAAGATTTTCGTTCCGGCCGGGACTCGAACCCAGTACCACGCGCTGGGAACCCAACGGTCTAGCCATTAGGCTATCGGAGCTCTGTCGATGGAAGTCTTAAATATAATAAAAACAAAAAATGCACCTTGGTAATTATTGATTCAAACACTTTGAAATTTACAGGTCGAATAATTAAACTGACTCAGAATTTTTCTCCATACATAAATAATCAATATTCGCAAAAGAGAAAAATTAAAAAAAAAGAAGAAGAAATTTCAAATTAGAAACTAAAAGTATACATTGAAGATTTTCGTTCAGGCTGGGACTCGAACCCAGGGCCACTCGCTTGGAAGCCTAACACTCTAGCCATTAGTCTATGGGAGCTCTGTCGGTGGAAGTTTTAAATATAATAAAAACAAAAAATGCACCTTGGTAATTGTTTATTTAAACACTTTGAAATCTTCGTGTCGAAAAATTAAACTGACTCAGAATTTTCTTCCCTACATAAATAATCAATAATTGCAAAGGAAAGAAATTGAAAAAAAAAAAGAATTTTCAAATTAGAAAAGAAATATATACATTGAAGATATTCGCTCCGGCTGGGACTCGAACCCAGGCCACTCGCTTGGAAGACCAGCGGTCTAGCCATTAGGCTATCGGAGTTCTGTCGAGCGGAGTCTTACTGCCCGACAAATACTGCCTGACTGACAGACTGACTCACTGACTGACTGATACTGACTGACTGACTCACTGACTGACCGAGACTGACTGACTAACTGCCTGACTGACTGAGACTGGACTGACTGACTGACTGACTGACTGACTGACTAACTGACTGACTGAGACTGACTGACTGACTGCTTGACTCTCTGACTGGCTATTTCACTGACTGACTGAATGACTAAATGACTGACTGACACTGACTGACTGACTGCTTGACTACCTGACTGACTGCTTGACTGACTAACTGACTGCACAGGACTGACCGACTGACTGACTGACAGACTGACTGAATAAGGATGACTGACAGACTGACTGAATAAGGCTGACTGACTGACTGACTGACAGACTGACTGAATAAGGCTGACCGACTGACTGACTGCCTGACTGACTGAATGACTGACTGACTGACTGACCGAGACTGACTGACTGACTGACTGAGACTGGACTGGACTGACTGACTGACTGACTGACTGAGACTGACTGACTGCTTTACTGACTAACTGACTGCACAGGACTGACCGACTGACTGACTGACTGACTGCCTGACTGACTGAATGACTGACTGACTGAGACTAAATGAGTGACTGCTTGACTGACTGGCTGAAGGACTAACTGACTGACTGAGTGACTGACTGACTGGACTGACTGACTGAGACTGAATGACTGAGTGCTTGACTGATTGACTGTCAGACTGACTGACTGACTTCGCAAAAGGGAAAAATAAAAAAAAAAAGAATTATAAAATTAGAAAAAAAATTTGCATTTAAGATTTCCTTTCCGGCCGGGACTCGAACCCAGTACCACGCGCTAGGAACCCAACGGTCTAGCCATTAGGCTATCGGAGCTCTGTCGATGGAAGTCTTAAATATAATAAAAACAAAAAATGCACCTTGGTAATTATTGATTCAAACACTTTGAAATTTACAGGTCGAATAATTAAACTGACTCAGAATTTTTCTCCATACATAAATAATCAATATTCGCAAAAGAGAAAAATTAAAAAAAAAGAAGAAGAAATTTAAAATTAGAAACTAAAAGTATACATTGAAGATTTTCGTTCAGGCTGGGACTCGAACGCAGGGCCACTCGCTTGGAAGCCTAACACTCTAGCCATTAGTCTATGGGAGCTCTGTCGGTGGGAGTTTTAAATATAATAAAAACAAAAAATGCACCTTGGTAATTGTTTATTTAAACACTTTGAAATCTTCGTGTCGAAAAATTAAACTGACTCAGATTTTTCTTCCCTACATAAATAATCAATAATTGCAAAGGAAAGAAATTGAAAAAAAAAAGAATTTTCAAATTAGAAAAGAAATATACACATTGAAGATATTCGCTCCGGCTGGGACTCGAACCCAGGCCACTCGCTTGGAAGACCAGCGGTCTAGCCATTAGGCTATCGGAGTTCTGTCGAGCGGAGTCTTACTGCCTGACTGATACTGCCTGACTGACAGACTGACTCACTGACTGACTGATACTGACTGACTGACTCACTGACTGACCGAGACTGACTGACTAACTGCCTGACTGACTGAGACTGGACTGACTGACTGACTGACTAACTGACTGGACAGGACTGACCGACTGACTGCTTGACTACCTGACTGACTGATTGACTGACTAACTGACTGGACAGGACTGACCGACTGACTGACTGACAGACTGACTGAATAAGGATGACTGACAGACTGACTGAATAAGGCTGACCGACTGACTGACTGCCTGACTGACTGAATGACTGACTGACTGACTGACCGAGACTGACTGACTGACTGACTGAGACTGGACTGGACTGACTGACTGACTGACTGAGACTGACTGACTGCTTTAGTGACTAACTGACTGCACAGGACTGACCGACTGACTGACTGACTGACTGCCTGACTGACTGAATGACTGACTGACTGAGACTAAATGAGTGACTGCTTGACTGACTGGCTGAAGGACTAACTGACTGACTGAGTGACTGACTGACTGGACTGACTGACTGAGACTGAATGACTGAGTGCTTGACTGATTGACTGTCAGACTGACTGACTGACTTCGCAAAAGGGAAAAATAAAAAAAAAAGAATTATAAAATTAGAAAAAAAAATTGCATTTAAGATTTCCTTTCCGGCCGGGACTCGAACCCAGTACCACGCGCTAGGAACCCAACGGTCTAGCCATTAGGCTATCGGAGCTCTGTCGACGGAAGTCTTAAATATAATAAAAACAAAAAATGCACCTTGGTAATTATTGATTCAAACACTTTGAAATTTACAGGTCGAATAATTAAACTGACTCAGAATTTTTCTCCATACATAAATAATCAATATTCGCAAAAGAGAAAAATTAAAAAAAAAGAAGAAGAAATTTAAAATTAGAAACTAAAAGTATACATTGAAGATTTTCCTTCAGGCTGGGACTCGAACGCAGGGCCACTCGCTTGGAAGCCTAACACTCAAGCCATTAGTCTATGGGAGCTCTGTCGGTGGGAGTTTTAAATATAATAAAAACAAAAAATGCACCTTGGTAATTGTTTATTTAAACACTTTGAAATCTTCGTGTCGAAAAATTAAACTGACTCAGAATTTTCTACCCTACATAAATAATCAATAATTGCAAAGGAAAGAAATTGAAAAAAAAAAGAATTTTCAAATTAGAAAAGAAATACATTGAAGATATTCGCTCCGGCTGGGACTCGAACCCAGGCCACTCGCTTGGAAAACCAGCGGTCTAGCCATTAGGCTATCGGAGTTCTGTCGAGCGGAGTCTTACTGCCTGACTGATACTGCCTGACTGACTGACTGATACTGACTGACTGACTCACTGACTGACCGAGAATGACTGACTAACTGCCTGACTGACTGAGACTGGACTGACTGACTGACTGACTGACTGACTGACTAACTGACTGACTGAGACTGACTGACTGACTGCTTGACTCTCTGACTGGCTATTTCACTGACTGACTGAATGACTAAATGACTGACTGACACTGACTGACTGACTGCTTGACTACCTGACTGACTGCTTGACTGACTAACTGACTGGACAGGACTGACCGACTGACTGACTGACAGACTGACTGAATAAGGATGACTGACAGACTGACTGAATAAGGCTGACTGACTGACTGACTGACAGACTGACTGAATAAGGCTGACCGACTGCCTGACTGACTGACTGACTGCCTGACTGACTGACTGAGACTAAATGACTGACTGCTGGACTGACTGGCTGAAGGACTAACTGACTGACTGAGTGACTGACTGACTGAGACTGAATGACTGAGTGCTTGACTGATTGACTGTAAGACTGACTGACTGACTTCGCAAAAGGGAAAAATAAAAAAAAAAGAATTATAAAATTAGAAAAAAATATTTGCATTTAAGATTTCCTTTCCGGCCGGGACTCGAACCCAGTACCACGCGCTAGAAACCCAACGGTCTAGCCATTAGGCTATCGGAGCTCTGTCGATGGAAGTCTTAAATATAATAAAAACAAAAAATGCACCTTGGTAATTATTGATTCAAACACTTTGAAATTTACAGGTCGAATAATTAAACTGACTCAGAATTTGTCTCCCTACATAAATAATCAATATTCGCAAAAGAGAAAAATTAAAAAAAAAAGAAGAAGAAATTTCAAATTAGAAACTAAAAGTATACATTGAAGATTTTCGTTCAGGCTGAGACTCGAACCCAGGGCCACTCGCTTGGAAGCCTAACACTCTAGCCATTAGTCTATGGGAGCTCGGTCGGTGGGAGTTTTAAATATAATAAAAACAAAAAATGCACCTTGGTAATTGTTTATTTAAACACTTTGAAATCTTCGTGTCGAAAAATTAAACTGACTCAGAATTTTCTTCCCTACATAAATAATCAATAATTGCAAAGGAAAGAAATTGAAAAAAAAAGGATTTTCAAATTAGAAAAGAAATATATACATTGAAGATATTCGCTCCGGCTGGGACTCGAACCCAGGCCACTCGCTTGGAAGACCAGCGGTCTAGCCATTAGGCTATCGGAGTTCTGTCGAGCGGAGTCTTACTGCCTGACTGATACTGCCTGACTGACAGACTGACTCACTGACTGACTGATACTGACTGACTGACTCACTGACTGACCGAGACTGACTGACTAACTGCCTGACTGACTGAGACTGGACTGACTGACTGACTGACTGACTAACTGACTGACTGAGACTGACTGACTGACTGCTTGACTCTCTGACTGGCTATTTCACTGACTGAATGAATGACTAAATGACTGATTGACACTGACTGACTGACTGCTTGACTACCTGACTGACTGCTTGACTGACTAACTGACTGGACAGGACTGACCGACTGACTGACTGACAGACTGACTGAATAAGGATGACTGACAGACTGACTGAATAAGGCTGACTGACTGACTGACTGACAGACTGACTGAATAAGGCTGACCGACTGCCTGACTGACTGACTGACTGAATGACTGACTGACTGACTGACCGAGACTAACTGACTGACTGACTGAGACTGGACTGGACTGGACTGACTGACTGACTGACTGACTGAGACTGACTGACTGCTTTAGTGACTAACTGACTGCACAGGACTGACCGACTGACTGACTGACTGACTGCCTGACTGACTGACTGAGACTAAATGACTGACTGCTTGACTGACTGGCTGAAGGACTAACTGACTGACTGAGTGACTGACTGACTGAGACTGAATGACTGAGTGCTTGACTGATTGACTGTAAGACTGACTGACTGACTTCGCAAAAGGGAAAAATAAAAAAAAAGAATTATAAAATTAGAAAAAAATATTTGCATTTAAGATTTCCTTTCCGGCCGGGACTCGAACCCAGTACCACGCTCTAGGAACCCAACGGTCTAGCCATTAGGCTATCGGAGCTCTGTCGATGGAAGTCTTAAATATAATAAAAACAAAAAATGCACCTTGGTAATTATTGATTCAAACACTTTGAAATTTACAGGTCGAATAATTAAACTGACTCAGAATTTTTCTCCCTACATAAATAATCAATATTCGCAAAAGAGAAAAATTAAAAAAAAAAAGAAGAAGAAATTTCAAATTAGAAACTAAAAGTATACATTGAAGATTTTCGTTCAGGCTGGGACTCGAACCCAGGGCCACTCGCTTGGAAGCCTAACACTCTAGCCATTAGTCTATGGGAGCTCTGTCGGTGGGAGTTTTAAATATAATAAAAACAAAAATGCACCTTGGTAATTATTTATTTAAACACTTCGAAATCTGCCGGTCGAAAACTTAAACTGACTCAGAATTTTCTTCCCTACATAAATAATCAATAATTGCAAAGGAAAGAAATTGAAAAAAAAAAGAATTTTCAAATTAGAAAAGAAATATATACATTGAAGATATTCGCTCCGGCTGGGACTCGAACCCAGGCCACTCGCTTGGAAGACCAGCGGTCTAGCCATTAGGCTATCGGAGCTCTGTCGAGCGGAGTCTTACTGCCTGAATGATACTGCCTGACTGACAGACTGACTCACTGACTGACTGATACTGACTGACTGACTCACTGACTGACCGAGACTGACTGACTAACTGCCTGACTGACTGAGACTGGACTGACTGACTGACTGACTGACTGACTGACTAACTGACTGACTGAGACTGACTGACTGACTGCTTAACTCTCTGACTGGCTATTTCACTGACTGACTGAATGACTAAATGACTGACTGATACTGACTGACTCACTGACTGACCGAGACTGACTGACTGACTCACTGACTGAACGAGACTGATTGACTAACTGCCTGACTGACTGAGACTGGACTGACTGACTAACTGACTGACTGACTGACTGACTGACTGACTGAGACTGACTGACTGACTGCTTGACTCTCTGACTGACTGCTTGACTGTCTGACTGACTGCTTGACTGTCTGACTGACTGCTTGACTGTCTGACTGACTATTTCACTGACTGACTGAATGACTAAATGACTGACTGACACTGACTGACGGACTGCTTGACTGCCTGACTGACTGCTTGACAGACTAACTGACTGGACAGGACTGACCGACTGACTGACTGACAGACTGACTGAATAAGGCTGACTGACTGACTGACTGACAGACTGACTGAATAAGGCTGACTGACAGACTGACTGAATAAGGCTGACTGACTGAGACTGGACAGAACTGACTGACTGACTGACTGAGACTGACTGACTGACTGACTGCTTGACTGACTAACTGACTGGACAGAACTGACTGACTGACTGACTGAGACTGACTGACTGACTGACTGCTTGACTGACTAACTGACTGGACAGGACTGACCGACTGACTGACTGACTGACTGCCTGACTGACTGACTGAGACTGAATGACTGACTGCTTGACTGACTGACTGAAGGACTAACTGACTGACTGAGACTGACTGACTGACTGCCTAACTGACTGAGTGACTGACTGACTAGACTGACTGACTGAGACTGAATGACTGAGTGCTTGACAGATTTACTGTCGGACTGACTGACTGACTTCGCAAAAGGGAAAAATAAAAAAAAAGAATTATCAAATTAGAAAAAAATATTTGCATTTAAGATTTCCTTTCCGGCTGGGATTTGAACCCAGGGCGACACGTATGGAAGCCCAACGCTCTCGCCAATATACTATCGGATCTCGGTTGGTCGGTGTCTTAATTATAATAAAAACAAAAAATGCACCTTAGTAATTATTGATCTAAAATCTTTGAAATCTAAAGGTCGAATGATTATACTGACTCAGAATTTTCTTCCGTTTATAAATGATCGATATTTGCAACAGAAAGAAAATGAAAAAAAAAAAGAATTTTCAAATTAGAAAAGAAATATATACATTGAAGACTTTCGTTCCGGCCGGGACTCGAACCCAGTACCACGCGCTTGGAACCCAACGGTCTAGCCATTAGGCTATCGGAGCTCTGTCGGTGGAAGTCTTAAATGTAATAAAAACAAAAAATGCACCTTGGTAATTATTGATTCAAACACTATGAAATTTACAGGTCGAATAATTAAACTGACTCAGAATTTTTCTCCCTACATAAATAATCAATATTCGCAAAAGAGAAAAATTAAAAAAAAAAAAGAAGGAGAATTTTCAAATTAGAAACTAAAAGTATACATTGAAGATTTTCGTTCAGGCTGGGACTCGAACCCAGGGCCCCTCGCTTGGAAGCCTAACACTCTAGCCATTAGTCTATGGGAGCTCTGTCGGTGGGAGTTTTAAATATAATAAAAACAAAAAATGCACCTTGGTAATTGTTCATTTAAACACTTTGAAATCTTCGTGTCGAAAAATTAAACTGACTCAGAATTTTCTTCCCTACATAAATAATCAATATTTGCAAAAGAAAGAAATTGGAAAAAAGAAAAATTTTCAAATTAGAAAAGAAATATATACATTAAAGGTATTCGTTCCGGCGTGGAGTCGAACCCAGGCCACTCGCTTAGAAGACCAACGGTCTAGCCATTAGGCTATCGGAGCTCTGTCGGTCGGTGTTTTAAATATAATAAAAACGAAAAAATGCACCTTGGTAATTATTGATTCAAACACTTTGAAATCTGCGGGTCGAAAAATTAAACTGACTCAGAATTTTCTTCCCTACATAAATAATCAATACTTGTAAAAGAGAAAAATTAAAAAAAAAGAAGAATTTTCAAATTAGAAAAGAAATATATACATTAAAGGTATTCGTTCAGGCTGGGACTCGAACCCAGGGCCACTCGCTTGGAAGCCCAACACTCTAAGCACTAGTCTATCGGAGCTCTGTCGGTCGGAGTTTTAAATATAATAAAAACAAAAATGCACCTTGGTAATTATTTATTTAAACACTTTGAAATCTGCCGGTCGAAAACTTAAACTGACTCAGAATTTTCTTCCCTACATAAATAATCAATAATTGCAAAGGAAAGAAATTGAAAAAAAAAGAATTTTCAAATTAGAAAGGAAATATATACATTGAAGATATTCGCTCCGGCTGGGACTCGAACCCAGGCCACTCGCTTGGAAGACCAGCGGTCTAGCCATTAGGCTATCGGCGTTCTGTCGAGCGGAGTCTTACTGCCTGACTGAGACTGCCTGACGGACAGACTGACTCACTGACTGACTGATACTGACTGACTCACTGACTGACTGAGACTGGACTGACTGACTAACTGACTGACTGACTGACTGACTGACTGACTGACTGACTGAGACTGTCTGACTGACTGCTTGACTGTCTGACTGACTGCTTGACTGTCTGACTGACTATTTCACTGACTGACTGAATGACTAAATGACTGACTGACACTGACTGACTGACTGCTTGACTGCCTGACTGACTGCTTGACTGCCTGACTGACTGCTTGACTGACTAACTGACTGGACAGGACTGACCGACTGACTGACTGACAGACTGACTGAATAAGGCTGACTGACTGACTGACTGACAGACTGACTGACAGACTGACTGAATAAGGCTGACTGACTGCCTGACTGACTGACTGAATGACTGACTGACTGACTGACCGAGACTGACTGACTGACTGACTAAGACTGGACAGAACTGACTGACTGACTGACTGAGACTGGACAGAACTGACTGACTGACTGACTGAGACTGACTGACTGACTGACTGACTGACTGACTGCTTGACTGACGAACTGACTGGACAGGACTGACCGACTGACTGACTGACTGACTGCCTGACTGACTGACTGACTGAATGACTGACTGACTTAGACTAAATGACTGACTGCTTGACTGACTGACTGAAGGACTAACTGACTGACTGAGACTGACTGACTGCCTAACTGACTGAGTGACTGACTGACTGGACTGACTGACTGAGACTGAATGACTGAGTGCTTGACTGATTGACTGTCGGACTGACTGACTGACTTCGCAAAAAAGGGAAAAATAAAAAAAAAGAATTATCAAATTAAGATTTTCTTTCCGGCTGGGATTTGAACCCAGGGCCACTCGCTTGGAAGCCCACCACTCTAGCCATTAGACTAGCAGAGCTCTAACGGTCGGAGTTTTAAATATAATAAAATCAAAATATGCACCTTGGTAATTATTGATCTAAAATCTTTGAAATCTAAAGGTCGAATGATTAAACTGACTCAGAATTTTCTTCCGTACATAAATAATCGATATTTGCAAAAGAAAGAAAATGAAAAAAAAAAAGAATTTTCAAATTAGAAAAGAAATATATACATTGAAGACATTCGTTCCGGCCGGGACTCGAACCCAGTACCACGCGCTTGGAACCCAACGGTCTCGCCATTAGGCTATCGGAGCTCTGTCGATTGAAGTCTTAAATATAATAAAAACAAAAATCGCACCTTTTTAATTATTGATTCAAACACTTTGAAATCTACAGGTCGAATAATTAAACTCACTCAGAATTTTTCCCCCTACATAAATAATCAATATTCGCAAAAGAGAAAAATTAAAAAAAAAAAAGAAGAAGAATTTTCAAATTAGAAACTAAAAATATAAATTGAAGATTTTCGCGCAGGCTGGGACTTGAACGCAGGGCCACTCGCTTGGAAACCCACCACTCTAGCCATTATTCTAGCAGAGCTCTGACGGTCGGAGTTTTAAATATAATAAAATCAAAAAATGCACCTTGGTAATTATTTATCTAAACACTTTGTATTCTGCGTTTCGAAAAATTAAACTGACTCAGAATTTTCTTCCCTACATAAATAATCAATATTTGCAAAAGAAAAAAATTGAAAAAAAAGAGAATTTTCAAATTGGAAAAGAAATATATACATTGAAGATATTCGTTCCGGCTGGGACTCGAAACGAGGCCATTCGCTTGGAAGACCAACGGTCTAGCCATTAGCTATCGGAGTTCTGTCGGTCGGAGCCTTACTGCCTGACTGAGACTGCCTGACTGACAGACTGACTGAATGACTAACTGATACTGACTGACTGACTGATACTGATTGACTGACTGACTCACTGATTGACCGAGACTGACTGACTGACCGAGACTGACTGACTGACTGCCTGACTGACTGAGACTGGACTGGACTGACTGACTGACTGACTGAGACTAAATGACTGACTGCTTGACTGACTGGCTGAATGACTAACTGAGTGACTGAGACTGACTGACTGACTGCCTAACTGACTGAGTGACTGACTGATTGGACTGACTGACCGTCTGACTTAGACTGAATGACTGACTGCTTGACTGACTGACTGGTCTGGACTGACCGACTGACAGACTGACTGAGACTGACTGACTGAATGACTAACTGACTGACTGACTGACAGAATGAGTGAATGAGGCTGACTGACTGACTGCCTGACTGACTGACTGATTGAATGACTAGCTGAGTGAGACTAAGTGACTAAATTGCTTGACTGACTGACTGAATGACTAACTGACTGACTGAGACTGACTGACTGACTGCCTGACTGACTGAGTGACTGACTGACTGACTGACACTGAATGACTGACTGCCCAACTGACGGAGTGACTGAATGACTAACTGACTGATTGACTGCTTAAGTGACTGACAGACTGACTGCTTGACTGACAGACTGGACTGGACTGACCGACTGACAGACTGACTGGCTGACAGAGACTGACTGATTGACTGTCGGACTGACTGACTGACTTCGCAAAAGGGGAAAATAAAAAAAAAATTATCAAATGAGAAAAAAATACATGTATTTAAGATTTTCTTTCCGGCTGGGATTCGAACCCAGGGCCACACGCATGGAAGCCCAACGCTCTCTCAACCGGACTATCGGATCTCGGATGGCCGGTGTCAAAATGCACCTTGGTAATTATTGATCTAAAATCTTTGAAATCTAAAGGTCGAATGATTAAACTGACTCAGAATTTTCTTCCGTACATAAATAATCGACATTTGCAAAAGAAAGAAAATGAAAAAAAAAAAAGAATTTTCAAATTAGAAAAGAAATATATACATTGAAGATTTTCGTTCCGGCCGGGACTCGAACCCAGTACCACGCGCTTGGAACCCAACGGTCTAGACATTAGGCTATCGGAGCTCTGTCGATGGAAGTCTTAAATATAATAAAAACAAAAAAATGCACCTTGGTAATTATTGATTCAAACACTTTGAAATTTACAGGTCGAATAAGTAAACTGACTCAGAATTTTTCTCCCTACATAAATAATCAATTTTCGCAAAAGAGAAAAATTAAAAAAAAACGAAGAAGAATTTTCAAATTAGAAACTAAAAGTGTACATTGAATCGTTCAGGCTGGGACTCGAACCCAGGGCCACTCGCTTGGAAGCCTAACACTCTAGCCATTAGTCTATGGGAGCTCTGTCGGTGGGAGTTTTAAACATAATAAAAACAAAAAATGCACCTTGGTAATTGTTTATTTAAACTCTTTGAAATCTTCGTGTCGAAAAATTAAACTGACTCAGAATTTTCTTCCCTACATAAATAATCAATATTTGCAAAGGAAAGAAATTGAATAAAAAAAGAATTTTCAGATTAGAAAAGAAATATATACATTGAAGATATTCGCTCCGGCTGGGACTCGAACCCAGGCCACTCGCTTGGAAGATGAGCGGTCTAGCCATTAGGCTATCGGAGTTCTGTCGAGCGGAGTCTTCTTGCCTGACTGAGACTGCCTGATTGACAGACTGACTCACTGACTGACTGATACTGACTGACTGACTCACTGACTGACCGAGACTGACTGACTGACTCACTGACTGACCGAGACTGACTGACTAACTGCCTGACTGACTGAGACTGGACTGACTGACTGACTGACTGACTGACTGACTAACTGACTGACTGAGACTGACTGACTGACTGCTTGACTGTCTGACTGACTATTTCACTGACTGACTGAATGACTAAATGACTGACTGACACTGACTGACTGACTGCTTGACTACCTGACTGACTGTTTGACTGACTGGACAGGACTGACAGACTGACTGAATAAGGATGACTGACAGACTGACTGAATAAGGCTGACTGACTGCCTGACTGACTGACTGACTGAATGACTGACTGACTGACTGACCGAGACTGACTGACTGACTGACTGAGACTGGACTGGACTGACTGACTGACTGACTGACTGAGACTGACTGACTGCTTTAGTGACTAACTGACTGCACAGGACTGACCGACTGACTGACTGACTGACTGCCTGACTGACTGACTGCCTGACTGACTGCCTGACTGACTGACTGACTGAATGACTGACTGACTGAGACTAAATGACTGACTGCTTGACTGACTGGCTGAAGGAATAACTGACTGACTGAGTGACTGACTGACTGGACTGACTGACTGAGACTGAATGACTGAGTGCTTGACTGACTGACTGTCAGACTGACTGACTTCGCAAAAGGGAAAAATAAAAAAAAAAGAATTATAAAATTAGAAAAAAATATTTGCATTTAAGATTTCCTTTCCGGCTGGGATTTGAACCCAGGGCGACACGCATGGAAGCCTAACGCTCTCGCCAATATACTATCGGATCTCTGTTAGCCGGTGTCTTAATTATAATAAAAACAAAAAATGCACCTTAGTAATTATTGATCTAAAATCTTTGAAATCTAAAGGTCGAATGATTAAACTGACTCAGAATTTTCTTCCGTACATAAATAATCCATATTTGCAAAAGAAAGAAATTGAAAAAAAAAAGAATCTTCAAATTAGAAGAGAAATATATACAATGAAGATTTTCGTTCCGGCCGGGACTCGAACCCAGTACCACGTGCTTGGAACCCAACGGTCTAGCCATTAGGCTATCGGAGCTGTGTTGATTGAAGTCTTAAATATAATAAAAAGAAAAAACGCACCTTTTTAATTATTGATTCAAACACTTTGAAATCTATAGGTCAAATTATTAAACTGACTCAGAATTTTTCTCCCTACATAAATAATCAATATTCGCAAAAGAAATTGAAAAAAAAAATAAAATTCGAAAAGAAATATATACATTGAAGATATTCGTTCCGGCTGGGACTCGAACCCAGGGCCACTCGCTTGGAAGCCCACCACTCTAGCCATTAGTCTAGCAGAGCTCTAACAGTCGGAGTTTTAAATATAATAAAATCAAAAAATGCACCTTGGTAATTATTTATCTAAACACTTTTTCGCGTTTCGAAAAATTAAACTGACTCAGAATTTTCTTCCCTACATAAATAATCAATATTTGCAAAAGAAAAAAATTGAAAAAAAAAAGAATTTTCAAATTCGAAAAGAAATATGTACATTGAAGATATTCGTTCCGGCTGGGACTCGAACCCAGGCCATTCGCTTGGAAGACCAACGGTCTAGCCATTAGCTATCGGAGTTCTGTCGGTCGGAGTCTTACTGCCTGACTGAGACTGCCTGACTGACTGACTGATACTGACTGACTGACTGATACTGACTGACTGACTGATACTGATTGACTGACGTACTCACTGACTGACCGAGACTGACTGACTGACTGAGACTGACTGACTGACTGCCTGACTGACTGAGACTGGACTGGACTGACTGACTGACTGACTGAGACTAAATGACTGACTGCTTGACTGACTGGCTGAATGACTAACTGACTGACTGAGACTGACTGAAACTGACTGACTGACTGTCTAACTGACTGAGTGACTGACTGATTGGACTGACTGACTGTCTGACTGAGACTGAATGACTGACTGCTTGACTGACTGACTTGTCTGGACTGACCGACTGACAGACTGACTGACTGACTGAGACTGACTGACTGAAAGACTAACTGACTGACTGACTGACAGACTGACTGAATGAGGCTGAGTGACTGACTGACTGCCCGACTGACTGACTGACTGAATGACTAACTGACTGAGACTAAGTGACTAAATTGCTTGACTGACTGACTGAATGACTAACTGACTGACTGAGACTGACTGACTGACTGCCTGACTGACTGAGTGACTGACTGACTGGACTGACTGACTGACTGACTGAGACTGAATGACTGACTGCCTAACTGACTGAGTGACTGAATGACTAACTGACTGATTCACTGCTTAAGTGACTGACTGACTGA
Organism: Uloborus diversus; assembly: GCF_026930045.1. NCBI lineage: Eukaryota > Metazoa > Arthropoda > Arachnida > Araneae > Uloboridae > Uloborus > Uloborus diversus. The sequence goes on from NW_026558401.1 coordinate 113,723, forward strand.
CTGCTTGACTGACTGACTGGACTGGACTGACCGACTGACAGACTGACTGGCTGACAGACTGACTGGCTGACAGAGATTGACTGATTGACTGTCGGACTGACTGACTGATTTCGCAAAAGGGAAAAATAAAAAAAAATTATCAAATTAGAAAAAAAATATATGCATTTAAGATTTTCTTTCCGGCTGGGATTCGAACCCAGGGCCACACGCACGGAAGCCAAACGCTCTCGCCAATGGACTATCGGATCTCGGTTGGCCGGTGTCTTAATTATAATAAAAACAAAAAATGCACCTTGGTAATTATTGATCTAAAATCTTTGAAATCTACAGGTCGAATAATTAAACTGACTCAGAATTTTTTTCCGTACATAAATTATCGATATTTGCAAAAGAAAGAAAATGAAAAATAAAGAATTTTCAAATTAGAAAAGAAATATATACATTGACGATTTTCGTTCCGGCCGGGACTCGAACCCAGTACCACGCGCTTGGAACCGAACGGTCTAGCCATTAGGGTACCGGAGCTCTGGCGATGGAAGTCTTGAATATAATAAAAACAAAAAATGCACCTTGGTAATTATTGATTCAAACACTTTGAAATTTACAGGTCGAATAATTAAACTGACTCAGAATTTTTCTCCCTACATAAATAGTCAATATTCGCAAAAGAGAAAAATTAAAAAAAAAAAGAAGAAGAATTTTCAAATTAGAAACTAAAAGTATACATTGAAGATTTTCGTTCAGGCTGGGACTCGAACCCAGGGCCACTCGCTTGGAAGCCTAACACTCTAGCAATTAGTCTATGGGAGCTCTGTCGGTGGGAGTTTTAAATATAATAAAAACAAAAAATGCACCTTGGTAATTGTTTATTTAAATACTTTGAAATCTTCGGGTCGAAAAATTAAACTGACTCAGAAATTTCTTCCCTACATAAATAATCAATATTTGCAAAAGAAAGAAATTGGAAAAAAAAAAGAATTTTCAAATTAGAAAAGAAATATATACATTGAAGATATTCGCTTCGCCTGGGACTCGAACCCAGGCCACTCGCTTGGAAGACCAGCGGTCTAGCCATTAGGCTATCGGAGTTCTATCGAGCGGAGTCTTACTGCCTGACTGAGACTGCCTGACTAACAGACTGACTCACTGACTGACTGATACTGACTGACTGATACTGACTGACTGACTGACTCACTGGCTGACCGAGACTGACTGACTGACTCACTGACTGACCGAGACTGACTGACTAACTGCCTGACTGACTGAGACTGGACTGACTGACTTACTGACTGACTGACTGACTAACTTACTGACTGAGACTGACTGACTGACTGCTTGACTGTCTGACTGACTATTTCACTGACTGACTGAATGACTAAATGACTGACTGACACTGACTGACTGAGTGCTTGACTGACAGACTGACTGAATAAGGCTGACTGATTGACAGACTGCCTGACTGAATGACTGACTGACTGAGACTAAATGACTGACTGCTTGACTGAATGGCTGAAGGACTAACTGACTGACTGAGACTGACTGACTGACTGAGACTGACTGACTGAGTGACAGACTGACTGGACTGACTGACTGAGACTGAATGACTGAGTGCTTGACTGATTGACTGTCGGACTGACTGACTGACTTCGCAAAAGGGACAAATAAAAAAAAGAATTATCAAATTAGAAAAAAAATATTTGCATTTAAGATTTCCTTTCCGGCTGGGATTTGAACCCCGGGCGACACGCATGGAAGTCCAACGCTCTCGCCAATATACTATCGGATCTCTGTTGGTCGGCGTCTTAATTATAATAAAAACAAAAAATGCACCTTAGTAATTATTGATCTAAAATCTTTGAAATCTAAAGGTCGAATGATTAAACTGACCCAGAATTTTCTTCCGTACATAAATAATCGATATTTGCAAAAAAAAAAAAAATTGAAAAAAAAAAAAGAATCTTCAAATTAGAAGAGAAATATATACATTGAAGATTTTCGTTCCGGCCGGGACTCGAACCCAGTACCACGCGCTTGGAACCCAACGGTCTAGCCATTAGGCTATCGGAGCTCTGTCGATTGAAGTCTTAAATATAATAAAAACAAAAAATGCACCTTTTTAATTATTGATTCAAACACTTTGAAATCTACAGGTCAAATAATTAAACTGACTCAGAATTTTTCTCCCTACATAAATATTCAATATTCGCAAAAGAAATTGAAAAAAAAATAAAATTCGAAAAGAAATATATACATTGAAGGTATTAGTTCCGGCTGGGACTCGAGCCCAGGACCACTCGCTTGGAAGCCCACCACTCTAGCCATTAGTCTAGCAGAGCTCTAACGGTCGGAGTTTTAAATATAATAAAATCAAAAAATGCACCTTGGTAATTATTTATCTAAACACTTTTTCGCGTTTCGAAAAATTAAACTGACTCAGAATTTTCTTCCCTACATAGGTAAACAATATTTGCAAAAGAAAAAAATTGAAAAAAAAGAATTTTCAAATTCGAAAAGAAATATATACATTGAAGATATTCGTTCCGGCTGGGACTCGAACCCAGGCCATTCGCTTGGAAGACCAACGGTCTAGCCATTAGCTATCGGAGTTCTGTCGGTCGTTGTCTTACTGCCTGACTGAGACTGCCTGACTGAGAGACTGACTGAATGACTGACTGAGACTAAATGACTGACTGCTTGACTGACTGCTTGACTGACTGACTGGTCTGGACTGACCGACTGACAGACTGACTGACTGAGACTGACTGACTGAATGACTAACTGACTGAGACTGACTGACTGAATGACTAACTGACTGACTGACTGACAGAATGACTGAATGAGGCTGAGTGACTGACTGCCTGACTGACTGACTGATTGAATGACTAGCTGACTGAGACTAAGTGACTAAATTGCTTGACTGACTGACTGAATGACTAACTGACTGACTGACTGCTTAAGTGACTGACAGACTGACTGCTTGACTGACAGACTGGACTGGACTGACCGAATGACAGACTGACTGGCTGACAGAGACTGACTGATTGACTGTCGGACTAACTGACTGACTTCGCAAAAGGGAAAAATGAAAAAAAGGAATTATCAAATTAGAAAAAAATACATGCATTTCAGATTTTCTTTCCGGCTGGGATTTGAACCCAGGGCCACACGCATGGAAGTCCAACGCTCTCGCCAATATACAATCGGATCTCTGTTGGTCGGTGTCTTAATTATAATAAAAACAAAAAATGCACCTTGGTAATTATTGATCTAAAATTTTTGAAATCTAAAGGTCGAATGATTAAACGGACTCAGAATTTTCTTCCGTACATAAATAATCGATATTTGCAAAAGAAAGAAATTGAAAAAAAAAGAATCTTCAAATTAGAAAAGAAATATATACATTGAAGATTTTCGTTCCGGCCGGGACTCGAAATGGAACCCAACGGTCTAGCCATTAGGCTATCGGAGCTCTCGATTGAAGTCTTAAATATAATAAAAACAAAAAATGCACCATTTTAATTATTGATTCAAACACTTTGAAATCTACAGGTCGAATAATTAAACTGACTCAGAATTTTTCTCCCTACATAAATAATCAATATTCGCAAAAGAGAAAAATTAAAAAAAAAGAAGAATTTTCAAATTAGAAACTAAAAATATAAATTGAAGATTTTCGCGCAGGCTGGGACTCGAACCCAGGGCCACTCGCTAGGAAGCCCACCACTCTAGCCATTAGTCTAGCAGAGCTCTGACGGTCGAAGTTTTAAATATAATAAAATCAAAAAAGGCACCTTGGTAATTATTTATCTAAACACTTTTTCGCGTTTCGAAAAATTAAACTGACTCAGAATTTTCTTCCCTACATAAATAATCAATATTTGCAAAAGAAAAAAATTGAAAAAAAAAAAGAAATTTCAAATTCCAAAAGAAATATATACATTGAATATATTCGTTCCGGCTGGGACTCGAAAATGACTGAATGAAGCTGAGTGACTGACATACTGCCCGACTGACTGACTGACTGAATGACTAACTGACTGAGACTAAGTGACTAAATTGCTTGACTGACTGACTGACTGACTAACTGACTGACTGAGACTGACTGACTGACTGCTTGACTGTCTGACTGACTATTTCACTGACTGACTGAATGACTAAATGACTGACTGACACTGACTGACTGACTGCTTGACTGCCTGACTGACTGCTTGACTGCCTGACTGACTGCTTGACTGAATAAGGCTGACTGACTGACAGACTGACTGAATAAGGCTGACTGACTGACTGACTGACAGACTGACAGAATAAGGCTGACTGACTGACTGACTGCCTGACTGACTGACTGACTGACTGAATGACTGACTGACTGACCGAGACTGACTGACTGAGACTGGACTGGACTGACTGACTGACTGAGACTGACTGACTGCTTGACTGACTAACTGACTGGACAGGACTGACCGACTGATTGACTGACTGACTGCCTGACTGACTGACTGACTGAATGACTGACTGACTGAGACTAAATGACTGACTGATTGACTGACTGATTGACTGACTGACTGAGACTGACTGACTGACTGCCTAACTGACTGAGTGACTGACTGACTGGACTGTCTGACTGAGACTGAATGACTGAGCCCTTGTCTGATTGACTGTCGGACTGACTGACTGACTTCGCAAAAGGGAAAAATAAAAAAAAAGAATTATCAAATTAGAAAAAAATATTTGCATATAAGATTTCCTTTCCGGTTGGGATTTGAACCCAGGGCGACACGCATGGAAGCCCAACGCTCTCGCCAATATACTATCGGATCTCGGTCCGTCGGTGTCTTAATTATAAAAAAAAACAAAAATTGCACCTTGGTAATTATTGATCTAAAATCTTTGAAATCTAAAGGTGGAATGATTAAACTGACTCAGAATTTTCTTCCGTACATAAATAATCGATATTTGCAAAAGAAAGAAAATGAAAAAAAAAAAAGAATTTTCAAATTAGAAAAGAAATATATACATTGAAAATTTTCGTTCCGGCCGGGACTCGAACCCAGTACCATGCGCTTGGAACCCAACGGTCTAGAAATTAGGCTATCGGAACTCTGTCGATGGAAGTCTTAAATATAATAAAAACAAAAAATGCACCTTGGTAATTATTGATTCAAACACTTTGAAATTTACAGGTCGAATAATTAAACTGACTCAGAATTTTTCTCCCTACACAAATAATCAATATTCGCAAAAGAGAAAAATTAAAAAAAAAGAAGAAGAATTTTCAAATTAGAAACTAAAAGTATACATTGAAGATTTTCGTTCAGGCTGGGACTCGAACCCAGGGCCACTCGCCTGGAAGCCTAACACTCTAGCAATTAGTCTATGGGAGCTCTTTCGGTGGGAGTTTTAAATATAATAAAAACAAAAAATGCACCTTGGTAATTGTTTATTTAAACACTTTGAAATCTTCGTGTCGAAAAATTAAACTGACTCAGAATTTTCTTCCCTACATAAATAATCAATATTTGCAAAGGAAAGAAATTGAAAAAAAAAAAGAATTTTCAAATTAGAAAAGAAATATATACATTGAAGATATTCGCTCCGGCTGGGACTCGAACCCAGGCCACTCGCTTGGAAGACCAGCGGTCTAGCCATTAGGCTATCGGAGTTCTGTCGAGCGGAGTCTTACTGCCTGACTGAGACTGCCTGACTGACAGACTGACTCACTGACTGACTGATACTGACTGACTGGACTGACTGACTGACTCACTGACTGACCGAGACTGACTGACTGACTCACTGACTGACCGAGACTGACTGACTAACTGCCTGACTGACTGAGACTGGACTGACTGACTGACTGACTGACTGACTGACTAACTGACTGACTGAGACTGACTGACTGACTGCTTGACTCTCTGACTGACTATTTCACTGACTGACTGAATGACTAAATGACTGACTAACACTGACTGACTGACTGCTTGACTACCTGACTGACTGCTTGACTGACTAACTGACTGGACAGGACTGACCGACTAACTGACTGACAGACTGACTGAATAAGGATGACTGACAGACTGACTGAATAAGGCTGACCGACTTACTGACAGCCTGACTGACTGACTGCCTGACTGACTGACTGACTGACTGACCGAGACTGACTGACTGACTGACTGAGACTGGACTGGACTGACTGACTGACTGACTGACTGAGACTGACTGACTGCTTTAGTGACTAACTGACTGCACAGGACTGACCGACTGACTGACTGACCGACTGCCTGACTGACTGACTGAGACTAAATGACTGACTGCTTGACTGACTGGCTGAAGGACTAACTGACTGACTGAGTGACTGACTGACTGGACTGACTGACTGAGACTGAATGACTGAGTGCTTGACTGATTGACTGTCAGACTGACTGACTGACTTCGCAAAAGGGAAAAATAAAAAAAAAAGAATTATAAAATTAGAAAAAAATATTTGCATTTAAGATTTCCTTTCCGGCTGGGATTTGAACCCAGGGCGACACGCATGCAAGCCCAACGCTCTCGCCAATATACTATCGGATCTCTGTTGGTCGGTGTCTTAATTATAATAAAAACAAAAAATGCACCTTAGTAATTATTGATCTAAAATCTTTGAAATCTAAAGGTCGAATGATTAAACTGACTCAGAATTTTCTTCCGTACATAAATAATCCATATTTGCAAAAGAAAGAAATTGAAAAAAAAAGAATCTTCAAATTAGAAGAGAAATATATACATTGAAGATTTTCGTTCCGGCCGGGACTCGAACCCAGTTCCACGCGCTTGGAACCCAACGGTCTAGCCATTAGGTTATCGGAGCTCTGTCGATTGAAGTCTTAAATATAATTAAAAAAAATGCACCTTTTTAATTATTGATTCAAACACTTTGAAATCTACAGGTCAAATTATTAAACTGACTCAGAATTTTTCTCCCTACATAAATAATCAATATTCGCAAAAGAAATTGAAAAAAAAAATAAAATTCGAAAAGAAATATATACATTGAAGATATTCGTTCCGGCTGGGACTCGAACCCAGGGCCACTCGCTTGGAAGCCCACCACTCTAGCCATTAGTCTAGCAGAGCTCTAACGGTCGGAGTTTTAAATATAATAAAATCAAAAAATGCACCTTGGTAATTATTGATCTAAAATCTTTGAAATTTAAAGGTCGAATGATTAAACTGACTCAGAATTTTCTTCCGTACATAAATAATCGATATTTGCAAAAGAAAGAAAATGAAAAAAAAAAAAGAATTTTCAAATTAGAAAAGAAATATATACATTGAAGATTTTCGTTCCGGCCGGGAGTCGAACCCAGTACCACGCGCTTGGAACCCAACGGTCTCGCCATTAGGCTATCGGAGCTCTGTCGATTGAAGTCTTAAATATAATAAAAACAAAAATCGCACCTTTTTAATTATTGATTCAAACACTTTGAAATCTACAGGTCGAATAATTAAACTCACTCAGAATTTTTCTCCCTACATAAATAAACAATATTCGCAAAAGAGAAAAATTAAAAAAAAAAAAAAAAAAAGAAGAAGAATTTTCAAATTAGAAACTAAAAATATAAATTGAAGATTTTCGCGCAGGCTGGGACTCGAACCCAGGGCCACTCGCTTGGAAACCCACCACTCTAGCCATTAGTCTAGCAGAGCTCTGACGGGCGGAGTTTTAAATATAATAAAATCAAAAAATGCACCTTGGTAATTATTTATCTAAACACTTTGAATTCTGCGTTTCGAAAAATTAAACTGACTCAGAATTTTCTTCCCTACATAAATAATCAATATTTGCAAAAGAAAAAAATTGAAAAAAAAAGAGAATTTTCAAATTGGAAAAGAAATATATACATTGAAGATATTCATTCCGCCTGGGACTCGAACCCAGGCCATTCGCTTGGAAGACCAACGGTCTAGCCATTAGCTATCGGAGTTCTCTCGGTCGGAGCCTTACTGCCTGACTGAGACTGCCTGACTGACAGACTGACTGAATGACTAACTGATACTGACTGACTGACTGATACTGATTGACTGACTGACTCACTGACTGACCGAGACTGACTGACTGACCGAGACTGACTGACTGACTGCCTGACTGACTGAGACTGGACTGGACTGACTGACTGACTGACTGAGACTAAATGACTGACTGCTTGACTGACTGACTGGTCTGGACTGACCGACTGACAGACTGACTGACTGACTGAGACTGACTGACTGAATGACTAACTGACTGACTGACTGACAGACTGACTGAATGAGGCTGAGTGACTGACAGACTGCCCGACTGACTGACTGACTGAATGACTAACTGACTGAGACTAAGTGACTAAATTGCTTGACTGACTGACTGGACTGACTGACTGACCGATTGAGACTGAAAGACTGACTGCCTAACTGACTGAGTGACTGAAAGACTAACTGACTGATTGACTGCTTAAGTTACTGACTGACTGACTGCTTGACTGACTGACTGGACTGGACTGACCGACTGACAGACTGACTGGCTGACAAAGACTGACTGATTGACTGTCGGACTGACTGACTGATTTCGCAAAAGGGAAAAATAAAAAAAAAATTATCAAATTAGAAAAAATATATGCATTTAAGATTTTCTTTCCGGCTGGGATTCGAACCCAGGGCCACACGCATGGAAGCCCAACGCTCTCGCCAATATACGATCGGATCTCTGTTGGTCGGTGTCTTAATTATAATAAAAACAAAAAATGCACCTTGGTAATTATTGATCTAAAATTTTTGAAATCTAAAGGTCGAATGATTAAACTGACTCAGAATTTTCTTCCGTACATAAATATTCGATATTTGCAAAAGAAAGAAATTGAAAAAAAAAAGAATCTTCAAATTAGAAAAGAAATATATACATTGAAGATTTTCGTTCCGGCCGGGACTCGAAAACCATGGAGCTATGAGTAATAAGGAGACGACATGAGCGAGATACGCTGAAGCCGTTTCGGAAGCTTAGTTAACTGTTCTTTTGACTGGCAGCCATCTTGTGGTGTTCAAAACATTGAAAGACTGCATTTCATAACATGATGTGTTTCTGATGTTCAGGACCCCGTTGTAGGCGCAATCTATCATTTTTTATTTTATGTCAATGTAATTGCCCTTAATTTATTTTTTGTATATTTAAAATTTTTCTCAGCAAAAATACTTCTGAAAGCTGATCAATATTATTCTATTATCCGAGGGCTTCTTAACGTTATCTATGGGTAAAAATTTGGTTCTAGGATTTTTTGTTCGTATAAGCGGAGCATTCGTTTATCCTTTACCTAATTAAGCAGGCTGACAGTATTTTCTTTAATCCTAAAGTACAAGTGCTGTCCAAGAAGTATCTGACCTTACTGTTTTTGTGTGAAAAGTGTAAATAAAACTATTTTTGTTTATAATATATTTAAACTCATTTCACAGCAATTGTTCAGTTTTTGTTATTGTTCTGAATCCTTTTATTTATACTTCTGTGGTACAATGCTTTTACGCAAGTCCTTTTTATGTCGAAGTGGAATATTATAAGGGTTTTATTTCCTGTACGTTTTCAAAAAGTAATGTTGTCCTTGATTCAAACATTGTAAAATATTGTACTCCCTTTATTTTTTGGAATAAATATTCAAAAACACATTTTGTTGCTCTGGAATGTGCTTTTCAAAACTGAAAAATATATTTTATATTGATACAAGTAATATCCAGAGTAAAAATTCCTGTTTTTTTTTTTGGAAAATAATAAAAAAAATTCGGATTTATTTGATTTAAATCCGATTTTTTTGATTCTATAGAAAAAAAATTAGAACATTTGTAAAATATAATTAAATTTAATATTGATATTTTTCTAAATTTACCACTATTATATTTTGAGTATTTCAGTAAAAAGCTTTCATGACATGATGAAAAATCTGTTTAATACAAAGCATATGATTCTTGTCAAATTTAATTTAAATGACATATTAGTGCACTTTAAATTGGTAAAAAAAGAGGAAAATAAACAAATTGGCCTTATAGCATATGCCGTTTTCTAATCTTCACTAGCTTTGTTATTTTTTATTTATTTTTTTTTTGTATAAAAATTATATTTTACAATAGGAAAGAGCTCTCAATTTTATTTGCCCACTTTCTGGTAAAGTATTTCGAAAACTGGTCCCGAGACCATCTACAATTATAGTTAACAAAAAATGTATAAACTTCAATCTCTTCGATTGATGATTTCTCAAAAATAAATTTATGAGCATACTCTAAATTTTTTAACAATAATTTATGCTTGGAGCAGTATTAATAAGTTTATCTTTTCCAATGTGTACAAAAATGCACACAATATAGCAACAAAGTATGGAATTTTTCTGCACACCCATTTTATATCTATGGGCAACAAAATCCCTCATTGTTTTCATAAAAAAAGTTCCTTATTCCAGTGACTACTTGATACTGGCTTGATACTACTGACTACTCGTCTGCACAATATTGAAAAAAATATTGTGCAGACACAAAAGAAAAAAAAATGTGGTAAAAGAGAGATAATTTAAATAAAAATGGTCAAGTGAGGAAAAACACCTAGGACAAAATCAATATAATGAAAGAGGGTTAGACTAAAAAAATTCAGAACTAATAAAATTAAAAAAATTCAGGGAGATTTCCAGGGTTTAAGTTAAAAAATAATTTAAATCATTGACACCCAGGTAATATTTTTGTTATGTAATCCTAAAGTATTCAGTAAATAAATATTTGTAATATTCATTTTGATTTGCATCTTCCCTTTTCAAAAAATAAATTGGGAATAAGTAATTCAAATCAAGTGGAAAAGGCTCTATTCATTTTCTTATTCCCATCTTTCAATTATGTTTAAAGCTCTTTTTGAGAACATTTACTTAATGCAAATTATTTCGTTGGTTTTAGTTAATTTTACTTTACATAATACTTGATGAATAAAGTATTCAAATATCCAGTGGTTTAAATTTATTTCAAACACGATACGTAAAGGATTTGTTCGAAAAAAAGTCACCGTTCTTTATATAAGAGTCTTGAAATTATTACTAGACGGTTGGAAATAAATTTTATACCCTGCTTTTAGCATTATTTTTGATAAAACCTCCTTCGCTCTGAAAAAAAAAAAACACACACACACACACACCCTATACCAAAACAGAATATATGCACAGTAACAGCATTTTAATTCTTGAATTAATTGAAGAGCTCTTATTCTTAGAGCAACGATTTTCCACCATTTCTTTTCATTAAACTGACGGGAAAAAACCCTGGATTATTGCTCTTCAGAAAACCATAAATTATCTATTATTGTTCAAAAGCAAAGGCATTGAGTCAACCAGCGCATCGAGTCGAAAGCGTACGATGAAAGATACAAGATGTCCGCGAATCTTCGCGGTTGCTTCACTTCCACTGCGAGTTTCAGTGGTGATGTCTTCTCCTTATTACTCATAGCTCCATGTCGAAAACAGTACCACGCGCTTGGAACCCAACGGTCTAGCCATTAGGCTATCGGAGCTCTGTCGATTGAAGTCTTAAATATAATAAAAACAAAAAATGCACCTTTTTAATTATTGATTCAAACACTTTGAAATCTACAGGTCGAATAATTAAACTGACTCAGAATTTTTCCCCCTACATAAATAATGACTGACTGACTGACTGACTGACTAACTGACTGACTGAGACTGACTGACAGACTGCTTGACTCTCTGACTGGCTATTTCACAGACTGACTGAATGACTAAATGACTGACTGACACTGACTGACTGACTGCTTGACTACCTGACTGACTGCTTGACTGACTAACTGGCTGGACAGGACTGACCGACTGACTGACTGACAGACTGACTGAATAAGGATGACTGACAGACTGACTGAATAAGGCTGACTGACTGACTGACTGACAGACTGACTGAATAAGGCTGACCGACTGACTGCCTGCCTGACTGACTGACTGACTGAATGACTGACTGACTGACTGACCGAGACTGACTGACTGACTGACTGACTGAGACTGGACTGGACTGACTGACTGACTGACTGACTGAGACTGACTGACTGCTTTAGTGACTAACTGACTGCACAGGACTGACCGACTGACTGACTGACTGACTGCCTGACTGACTGACTGACTGCCTGACTGACTGACTGAGACTAAATGACTGACTGCTTGACTGACTGGCTGAAGGACTAACTGACTGACTGAGTGACTGACTGACTGGACTGACTGACTGCCTGACTGACTGACTGACTGCCTGACTGACTGACTGAGACTAAATGACTGACTGCTTGACTGACTGGCTGAAGGACTAACTGACTGACTGAGTGACTGACTGACTGGACTGACTGACTGAGACTGAATGACTGAGTGCTTGACTGATTGACTGTCAGACTGACTGACTGACTTCGTAAAAGGGAAAAATAAAAAAAAAAGAATTATAAAATTAGAAAAAAGTATTTGCATTTAAGATTTCCTTTCCGGCCGGGACTCGAACCCAGTACCACGCGCTAGGAACCCAACGGTCTAGCTATTAGGCTATCGGAGCTCTGTCGCTGGAAGTCTTAAATATAATAAAAACAAAAAATGCACCTTGGTAATTATTGATTCAAACACTTTGAAATTTACAGGTCGAATAATTAAACTGACTCAGAATTTTTCTCCCTACATAAATAATCAATATTCGCAAAAGAGAAAAATTTAAAAAAAAAGAAGAAGAAATTTCAAATTAGAAACTAAAAGAATACATTGAAGATTTTCGTTCAGGCTGGGACTCGAACCCAGGGCCACTCGCTTGGAAGCCTAACACTCTAACCATTAGTCTATGGGAGCTCTGTCGGTGGGAGTTTTAAATATAATAAAAACAAAAAATGCACCTTGGTAGTTGTTTATTTAAACACTTTGAAATCTTCGTGTCGAAAAATTAAACTGACTCAGAATTTTCTTCCCTACATAAATAATCAATAATTGCAAAGGAAAGAAATTGAAAAAAAAAGAATTTTCAAATTAGAAAAGAAATATATACATTGAAGATATTCGCTCCGGCTGGGACTCGAACCCAGGCCACTCGCTTGGAAGACCAGCGGTCTAGCCATTAGGCTATCGGAGTTCTGTCGAGCGGAGTCTTACTGCCTGACTGATACTGCCTGACTGACAGACTGACTCACTGACTGACTGATACTGACTGACTGACTCACTGACTGACCGAGACTGACTGACTAACTGCCTGACTGACTGAGACTGGACTGACTGACTGACTGACTGACTGACTGACTGACTGACTAACTGAGACTGACTGACTGACTGCTTGACTCTCTGACTGGCTATTTCACTGACTGACTGAATGACTAAATGATTGACTGACACTGACTGACTGACTGCTTGACTGACAGACTGACTGAATAAGGATGACTGACAGACTGACTGAATAAGGCTGACTGACTGACTGACTGACAGACTGACTGAATAAGGCTGACCGACTGACTGACTGCCTGACTGACTGACTGACTGAATGACTGACTGACTGACTGACCGAGACTGACTGACTGACTGACTGAGACTGGACTGGACTGACTGACTGACTGACTGACTGAGACTGACTGACTGCTTTAGTGACTAACTGACTGCACAGGACTGACCGACTGACTGACTGACTGACTGCCTGACTGACTGACAGACTGAATGACTGACTGACTGAGACTAAATGACTGACTGCTTGACTGACTGGCTGAAGGACTAACTGACTGACTGAGTGACTGACTGACTGGACTGACTGACTGAGACTGAATGACTGAGTGCTTGACTGATTGACTGTCAGACTGACTGACTGACTTCGCAAAAGGGAAAAATAAAAAAAAAGAATTATAAAATTAGAAAAAAATATTTGCATTTAAGATTTCCTTTCCGGCCGGGACTCGAACCCAGTACCACGCGCTAGGAACCCAACGGTCTAGCTATTAGGCTATCGGAGCTCTGTCGCTGGAAGTCTTAAATATAATAAAAACAAAAAATGCACCTTGGTAATTATTGATTCAAACACTTTGAAATTTACAGGTCGAATAATTAAACTGACTCAGAATTTTTCTCCCTACATAAATAATCAATATTCTCAAAAGAGAAAAATTAAAAAAAAAAAAAGAAGAAGAAATTTCAAATTAGAAACTAAAAGTATACATTGAAGATTTTCGTTCAGGCTGGGACTCGAACCCAGGACCACTCGCTTGGAAGCCTAACACTCTAGCCATTAGTCTATGGGAGCTCTGTCGGTGGGAGTTTTAAATATAATAAAAACAAAAAATGCACCTTGGTAGTTGTTTATTTAAACACTTTGAAATCTTCGTGTCGAAAAATTAAACTGACTCAGAATTTTCTTCCCTACATAAATAATCAATAATTGCAAAGGAAAGAAATTGAAAAAAAAAGAATTTTCAAATTAGAAAAGAAATATATACATTGAAGATATTCGCTCCGGCTGGGACTCGAACCCAGGCCACTCGCTTGGAAGACCAGCGGTCTAGCCATTAGGCTATCGGAGTTCTGTCGAGCGGAGTCTTACTGCCTGACTGACAGACTGACTCACTGACTGACTGATACTGACTGACTGACTGACTCACTGACTGACCGAGACTGACTGAGTGACTGACTGACTGACTGACTAACTGACTGACTGAGACTGACTGACTGACTGCTTGACTCTCTGACTGGCTATTTCACTGACTGACTGAATGACTAAATGACTGACTGACACTGACTGACTGACTGCTTGACTACCTGACTGACTGCTTGACTGACTAACTGACTGGACAGGACTGACCAAATGACTGACTGACAGACTGACTGAATAAGGATGACTGAAAGACTGACTGAATAAGGCTGACTGACTGACTGACTGACAGACTGACTGAATGAGGCTGACCGACTGACTGACTGCCTGACTGACTGACTGACTGAATGACTGACTGACTGACTGACCGAGACTGACTGACTGACTGACTGAGACTGGACTGGACTGACTGACTGACTGAGACTGACTGACTGCTTTAGTGACTAACTGACTGCACAGGACTGACCGACTGACTGACTGACTGACTGCCTGACTGACTGACTGACTGAATGAGTGACTGACTGAGACTAAATGACTGACTGCTTGACTGACTGGCTGAAGGACTAACTGACTGACTGAGTGACTGACTGGACTGACTGACTGAGACTGAATGACTGAGTGCTTGACTGATTGACTGTCAGACTGACTGACTGACTTCGCAAAAGGGAAAAATAAAAAAAAAGAATTATAAAATTAGAAAAAAATATTTGCATTTAAGATTTCCTTTCCGGCCGGGACTCGAACCCAGTACCACGCGCTAGGAACCCAACGGTCTAGCTATTAGGCTATCGGAGCTCTGTCGCTGGAAGTCTTAAATATAATAAAAACAAAAAATGCACCTTGGTAATTATTGATTCAAACACTTTGAAATTTACAGGTCGAATAATTAAACTGACTCAGAATTTTTCTCCCTACATAAATAATCAATATTCGCAAAAGAGAAAAATTAAAAAAAAAAGAAGAAGAAATTTCAAATTAGAAACTAAAAGTATACATTGAAGATTTTCGTTCAGGCTGGGACTCGAACCCAGGGCCACTCGCTTGGAAGCCTAACACTCTAGCCATTAGTCTATGGGAGCTCTGTCGGTGGGAGTTTTAAATATAATAAAAACAAAAAATGCACCTTGGTAGTTGTTTATTTAAACACTTTGAAATCTTCGTGTCGAAAAATTAAACTGACTCAGAATTTTCTTCCCTACATAAATAATCAATAATTGCAAAGGAAATAAATTGAAAAAAAAAGAATTTTCAAATTAGAAAAGAAATATATACATTGAAGATATTCGCTCCGGCTGGGACTCGAACCCAGGCCACTCGCTTGGAAGACCAGCGGTCTAGCCATTAGGCTATCGGAGTTCTGTCGAGCGGAGTCTTACTGCCTGACTGACAGACTGACTCACTGACTGACTGATACTGACTGACTGACTCACTGACTGACCGAGACTGACTGACTGACTGACTGACTGACTAACTGACTGACTGAGACTGACTGACTGACTGCTTGACTCTCTGACTGGCTATTTCACTGACTGACTGAATGACTAAATGACTGACTGACACTGACTGACTGACTGCTTGACTACCTGACTGACTGCTTGACTGACTAACTGACTGGACAGGACTGACCAAATGACTGACTGACAGACTGACCGAATAAGGATGACTGACAGACTGACTGAATAAGGCTGACTGACTGACTGACTGACAGACTGACTGAATAAGGCTGACCGACTGACTGACTGCCTGACTGACTGACTGACTGAATGACTGACTGACTGACTGACTGACTGACCGAGACTGACTGACTGACTGACTGAGACTGGACTGGACTGACTGACTGACTGACTGACTGAGACTGACTGACTGCTTTAGTGACTAACTGACTGCACAGGACTGACCGACTGACTGACTGACTGACTGAATGACTGACTGAGACTAAATGACTGACTGCTTGACTGACTGGCTGAAGGACTAACTGACTGACTGAGTGACTGACTGACTGGACTGACTGACTGAGACTGAATGACTGAGTGCTTGACTGATTGACTGTCAGACTGACTGACTGACTTCGCAAAAGGGAAAAATAAAAAAAAAGAATTATAAAATTAGAAAAAAATATTTGCATTTAAGATTTCCTTTCCGGCCGGGACTCGAACCCAGTACCACGCGCTAGGAACCCAACGGTCTAGCTATTAGGCTATCGGAGCTCTGTCGCTGGAAGTCTTAAATATAATAAAAACAAAAAATGCACCTTGGTAATTATTGATTCAAACACTTTGAAATTTACAGGTCGAATAATTAAACTGACTCAGAATTTTTCTCCCTACATAAATAATCAATATTCTCAAAAGAGAAAAATTAAAAAAAAAAAAAGAAGAAGAAATTTCAAATTAGAAACTAAAAGTATACATTGAAGATTTTCGTTCAGGCTGGGACTCGAACCCAGGACCACTCGCTTGGAAGCCTAACACTCTAGCCATTAGTCTATGGGAGCTCTGTCGGTGGGAGTTTTAAATATAATAAAAACAAAAAATGCACCTTGGTAGTTGTTTATTTAAACACTTTGAAATCTTCGTGTCGAAAAATTAAACTGACTCAGAATTTTCTTCCCTACATAAATAATCAATAATTGCAAAGGAAAGAAATTGAAAAAAAAAGAATTTTCAAATTAGAAAAGAAATATATACATTGAAGATATTCGCTCCGGCTGGGACTCGAACCCAGGCCACTCGCTTGGAAGACCAGCGGTCTAGCCATTAGGCTATCGGAGTTCTGTCGAGCGGAGTCTTACTGCCTGACTGACAGACTGACTCACTGACTGACTGATACTGACTGACTGACTGACTCACTGACTGACCGAGACTGACTGAGTGACTGACTGACTGACTGACTAACTGACTGACTGAGACTGACTGACTGACTGCTTGACTCTCTGACTGGCTATTTCACTGACTGACTGAATGACTAAATGACTGACTGACACTGACTGACTGACTGCTTGACTACCTGACTGACTGCTTGACTGACTAACTGACTGGACAGGACTGACCAAATGACTGACTGACAGACTGACTGAATAAGGATGACTGAAAGACTGACTGAATAAGGCTGACTGACTGACTGACTGACAGACTGACTGAATGAGGCTGACCGACTGACTGACTGCCTGACTGACTGACTGACTGAATGACTGACTGACTGACTGACCGAGACTGACTGACTGACTGACTGAGACTGGACTGGACTGACTGACTGACTGAGACTGACTGACTGCTTTAGTGACTAACTGACTGCACAGGACTGACCGACTGACTGACTGACTGACTGCCTGACTGACTGACTGACTGAATGAGTGACTGACTGAGACTAAATGACTGACTGCTTGACTGACTGGCTGAAGGACTAACTGACTGACTGAGTGACTGACTGGACTGACTGACTGAGACTGAATGACTGAGTGCTTGACTGATTGACTGTCAGACTGACTGACTGACTTCGCAAAAGGGAAAAATAAAAAAAAAGAATTATAAAATTAGAAAAAAATATTTGCATTTAAGATTTCCTTTCCGGCCGGGACTCGAACCCAGTACCACGCGCTAGGAACCCAACGGTCTAGCTATTAGGCTATCGGAGCTCTGTCGCTGGAAGTCTTAAATATAATAAAAACAAAAAATGCACCTTGGTAATTATTGATTCAAACACTTTGAAATTTACAGGTCGAATAATTAAACTGACTCAGAATTTTTCTCCCTACATAAATAATCAATATTCGCAAAAGAGAAAAATTAAAAAAAAAAGAAGAAGAAATTTCAAATTAGAAACTAAAAGTATACATTGAAGATTTTCGTTCAGGCTGGGACTCGAACCCAGGGCCACTCGCTTGGAAGCCTAACACTCTAGCCATTAGTCTATGGGAGCTCTGTCGGTGGGAGTTTTAAATATAATAAAAACAAAAAATGCACCTTGGTAGTTGTTTATTTAAACACTTTGAAATCTTCGTGTCGAAAAATTAAACTGACTCAGAATTTTCTTCCCTACATAAATAATCAATAATTGCAAAGGAAATAAATTGAAAAAAAAAGAATTTTCAAATTAGAAAAGAAATATATACATTGAAGATATTCGCTCCGGCTGGGACTCGAACCCAGGCCACTCGCTTGGAAGACCAGCGGTCTAGCCATTAGGCTATCGGAGTTCTGTCGAGCGGAGTCTTACTGCCTGACTGACAGACTGACTCACTGACTGACTGATACTGACTGACTGACTCACTGACTGACCGAGACTGACTGACTGACTGACTGACTGACTAACTGACTGACTGAGACTGACTGACTGACTGCTTGACTCTCTGACTGGCTATTTCACTGACTGACTGAATGACTAAATGACTGACTGACACTGACTGACTGACTGCTTGACTACCTGACTGACTGCTTGACTGACTAACTGACTGGACAGGACTGACCAAATGACTGACTGACAGACTGACCGAATAAGGATGACTGACAGACTGACTGAATAAGGCTGACTGACTGACTGACTGACAGACTGACTGAATAAGGCTGACCGACTGACTGACTGCCTGACTGACTGACTGACTGAATGACTGACTGACTGACTGACTGACTGACCGAGACTGACTGACTGACTGACTGAGACTGGACTGGACTGACTGACTGACTGACTGACTGAGACTGACTGACTGCTTTAGTGACTAACTGACTGCACAGGACTGACCGACTGACTGACTGACTGACTGAATGACTGACTGAGACTAAATGACTGACTGCTTGACTGACTGGCTGAAGGACTAACTGACTGACTGAGTGACTGACTGACTGGACTGACTGACTGAGACTGAATGACTGAGTGCTTGACTGATTGACTGTCAGACTGACTGACTGACTTCGCAAAAGGGAAAAATAAAAAAAAAAGAATTATAAAATTAGAAAAAAATATTTGCATTTAAGATTTCCTTTCCGGCCGGGACTCGAACCCAGTACCACGCGCTAGGAACCCAACGGTCTAGCTATTAGGCTATCGGAGCTCTGTCGCTGGAAGTCTTAAATATAATAAAAACAAAAAATGCACCTTGGTAATTATTGATTCAAACACTTTGAAATTTACAGGTCGAATAATTAAACTGACTCAGAATTTTTCTCCCTACATAAATAATCAATATTCGCAAAAGAGAAAAATTAAAAAAAAAAGAAGAAGAAATTTCAAATTAGAAACTAAAAGTATACATTGAAGATTTTCGTTCAGGCTGGGACTCGAACCCAGGGCCACTCGCTTGGAAGCCTAACACTCTAGCCATTAGTCTATGGGAGCTCTGTCGGTGGGAGTTTTAAATATAATAAAAACAAAAAATGCACCTTGGTAGTTGTTTATTTAAACACTTTGAAATCTTCGTGTCGAAAAATTAAACTGACTCAGAATTTTCTTCCCTACATAAATAATCAATAATTGCAAAGGAAAGAAATTGAAAAAAAAAGAATTTTCAAATTAGAAAAGAAATATATACATTGAAGATATTCGCTCCGGCTGGGACTCGAACCCAGGCCACTCGCTTGGAAGACCAGCGGTCTAGCCATTAGGCTATCGGAGTTCTGTCGAGCGGAGTCTTACTGCCTGACTGACAGACTGACTCACTGACTGACTGATACTGACTGACTGACTCACTGACTGACCGAGACTGACTGACTGACTGACTGACTGACTAACTGACTGACTGAGACTGACTGACTGACTGCTTGACTCTCTGACTGGCTATTTCACTGACTGACTGAATGACTAAATGACTGACTGACACTGACTGACTGACTGCTTGACTACCTGACTGACTGCTTGACTGACTGACAGACTGACTGAATAAGGATGACTGACAGACTGACTGAATAAGGCTGACTGACTGACTGACTGACAGATTGACTGAATAAGGCTGACCGACTGACTGACTGCCTGACTGACTGACCGACTGAATGACTGACTGACTGACTGACCGAGACTGACTGACTGACTGACTGAGACTGGACTGGACTGACTGACTGACTGACTGACTGAGACTGACTGACTGCTTTAGTGACTAACTGACTGCACAGGACTGACCGACTGACTGACTGACTGACTGCCTGACTGACTGACTGACTGAATGACTGACTGACTGAGACTAAATGACTGACTGCTTGACTGACTGGCTGAAGGACTAACTGACTGACTGAGTGACTGACTGACTGGAGTGACTGACTGAGACTGAATGACTGAGTGCTTGACTGATTGACTGTCAGACTGACTGACTGACTTCGCAAAAGGGAAAAATAAAAAAAAAGAATTATAAAATTAGAAAAAAATATTTGCATTTAAGATTTCCTTTCCGGCCGGGACTCGAACCCAGTACCACGAGCTAGGAACCCAACGGTCTAGCTATTAGGCTATCGGAGCTCTGTCGCTGGAAGTCTTAAATATAATAAAAACAAAAAATGCACCTTGGTAATTATTGATTCAAACACTTTGAAATTTATAGGTCGAATAATTAAACTGACTCAGAATTTTTCTCCCTACATAAATAATCAATATTCGCAAAAGAGAAAAATTAAAAAAAAAGGAAGAAGAAATTTCAAATTAGAAACTAAAAGTATACATTGAAGATTTTCGTTCAGGCTGGGACTCGAACCCAGGGCCACTCGCTTGGAAGCCTAACAATCTAGCCATTAGTCTATGGGAGCTCTGTCGGTGGGAGTTTTAAATATAATAAAAACAAAAAATGCACCTTGGTAGTTGTTTATTTAAACACTTTGAAATCTTCGTGTCGAAAAATTAAACTGACTCAGAATTTTCTTCCCTACATAAATAATCAATAATTGCAAAGGAAAGAAATTGAAAAAAAAAGAATTTTCAAATTAGAAAAGAAATATATACATTGAAGATATTCGCTCCGGCTGGGACTCGAACCCAGGCCACTCGCTTGGAAGACCAGTGGTCTAGCCATTAGGCTATCGGAGTTCTGTCGAGCGGAGTCTTACTGCCTGACTGACTGCTTGACTCTCTGACTGGCTATTTCACTGACTGACTGAATGACTAAATGACTGACTGACACTGACTGACTGACTGCTTGACTACCTGACTGACTGCTTGACTGACTAACTGACTGGACAGGACTGACCAAATGACTGACTGACAGACTGACTGAATAAGGATGACTGACAGACTGACTGAATAAGGCTGACTGACTGACTGACTGACAGACTGACTGAATAAGGCTGACCGACTGACTGACTGCCTGACTGACTGACTGACTGAATGACTGACTGACTGACTGACCGAGACTGACTGACTGACTGACTGAGACTGGACTGGACTGACTGACTGACTGACTGACTGAGACTGACTGACTGCTTTAGTGACTAACTGACTGCACAGGACTGACCGACTGACTGACTGACTGACTGAATGACTGACTGACTGACTGAATGACTGACTGACTGAGACTAAATGACTGACTGCTTGACTGACTGGCTGAAGGACTAACTGACTGACTGAGTGACTGACTGACTGGACTGACTGACTGAGACTGAATGACTGAGTGCTTGACTGATTGACTGTCAGACTGACTGACTGACTTCGCAAAAGGGAAAAATAAAAAAAAAAGAATTATAAAATTAGAAAAAAATATTTGCATTTAAGATTTCCTTTCCGGCTGGGATTTGAACCCAGGGCGACACTCATGGAAGCCCAACGCTCTCGCCAATATACTATCGGATCTCTGTTGATCGGTGTCTTAATTATAATAAAAACAAAAAATGCACCTTAGTAATTATTGATCTAAAATCTTTGAAATCTAAAGGTCGAATGATTAAACTGACTCAGGATTTTCTTCCGTACATAAATAATCCATATTTGCAAAAGAAAGAAATTGAAAAAAAAAAGAATCTTCAAATTAGAAGAGAAATATATACATGGAAGATTTTCGTTCCGGCCGGGACTAGAACCCAGTACCACGCGCTTGGAACCCAACGGTCTAGCCATTAGGCTATCGGAGCTCTGTCGATGGAAGTCTTAAATATAATAAAAACAAAAAATGCCCCTTGGTAATTATTGATTCAAACTCTTTGAAATTTACAGGTCGAATAATTAAACTGACTCAGAATTTTTCTCCCTACATAAATAATCAATATTCGCAAAAGAGAAAAATTTAAAAAAAAGAAGGAATTTCAAATTAGAAACTAAAAGTATACATTGAAGATTTTCGTTCAGGCTGGGACTCGAACCCAGGGCCACTCGCTTGGAAGACCAGCGGTATAGCCATTAGGCTATCGGAGTTCTATCGAGCGGAGTCTTACTGCCTGACTGATACTGCCTGACTGACAGACTGACTCACTGATACTGACTGACTGACTCACTGACTGACCGAGACTGACTGACTAACTGCCTGACTGACTGAGACTGGACTGACTGACTGACTGACTGACTGACTGACTAACTGACTGACTGAGACTGACTGACTGACTGCTTGACTCTCTGATTGGCTATTTCACTGACTGACTGAATGACTAAATGACTGACTGACACTGACTGACTGACTGCTTCACTACCTGACTGACTGCTTGACTGACTAACTGACTGGACAGGACTGACCGACTGACTGACTGACAGACTGACTGAATAAGGATGACTGACAGACTGACTGAATAAGGCTGACTGACTGACTGACTGACAGACTGACTGAATAAGGCTGACCGACTGACTGACTGCCTGACTGACTGACTGACTGACCGAGACTGACTGACTGACTGACTGAGACTGGACTGGACTGACTGACTGACTGACTGACTGAGACTGACTGACTGCTTTAGTGACTAACTGACTGCACAGGACTGACCGACTGACTGACTGACTGACTGCCTGACTGACTGACTTCGCAAAAGGGAAAAATAAAAAAAAAGAATTATAAAATTAGAAAAAAATATTTGCATTTAAGATTTCCTTTCCGGCTGGGATTTGAACCCAGGGCGACACTCATGGAAGCCCAACGCTCTCGCCAACATACTATCGGATCTCTGTTGATCGGTGTCTTAATTATAATAAAAACAAAAAATGCACCTTAGTAATTATTGATCTAAAATCTTTGAAATCTAAAGGTCGAATGATTAAACTGACTCAGAATTTTCTTCCGTACATAAATAATCAATAATTGCAAAGGAAAGAAATTGAAAAAAAAAAGAATTTTCAAATTAGAAAAGAAATATATACATTGAAGATATTCGCTCCGGCTGGGACTCGAACCCAGGCCACTCGCTTGGAAGACCAGCGGTCTAGCCATTAGGCTATCGGAGTTCTGTCGAGCGGAGTCTTACTGCCTGACTGATACTGCCTGACTGACAGACTGACTCACTGATACTGACTGACTGACTCACTGACTGACCGAGACTGACTGACTAACTGCCTGACTGACTGAGACTGGACTGACTGACTGACTGACTGACTGACTGCTTGACTCTCTGACTGGCTATTTCACTGACTGACTGAATGACTAAATGACTGACTGACACTGACTGACTGACTGCTTGACTACCTGACTGACTGCTTGACTGACTAACTGACTGGACAGGACTGACCGACTGACTGACTGACAGACTGACTGAATAAGGATGACTGACAGACTGACTGAATAAGGCTGACTGACTGACTGACTGAATAAGGCTGACTGACTGACTGACTGACAGACTGACTGAATAAGGCTGACCGACTGACTGACTGCCTGACTGACTGACTGACTGACCGAGACTGACTGACTGACTGACTGAGACTGGACTGGACTGACTGACTGACTGACTGACTGAGACTGACTGACTGCTTTAGTGACTAACTGACTGCACAGGACTGACCGACTGACTGACTGACTGACTGCCTGACTGACTGACTGACTGAATGACTGACTGACTGAGACTAAATGACTGACTGCTTGACTGACTGGCTGAAGGACTAACTGACTGACTGAGTGACTGACTGACTGGACTGACTGACTGAGACTGAATGACTGAGTGCTTGACTGATTGACTGTCAGACTGACTGACTGACTTCGCAAAAGGGAAAAATAAAAAAAAAAATAATTATAAAAAAATATTTGCATTTAAGATTTCCTTTCCGGCTGGGATTTGAACCCAGGGCGACACTCATGGAAGCCCAACGCTCGCGCCAGTATACTATCGGATCTCTGTTGATCGGTGTCTTAATTATAATAAAAACAAAAAATGCACCTTAGTAATTACTGATCTAAAATCTTTGAAATCTAAAGGTCGAATGATTAAACTGACTCAGAATTTTCTTCCGTACATAAATAATCCATATTTGCAAAAGAAAGAAATTGAAAAAAAAAAGAATATTCAAATTAGAAGAGAAATATATACATGGAAGATTTTCGTTCCGGCCGGGACTCGAACCCAGTACCACGCGCTTGGAACCCAACGGTCTAGCCATTAGGCTATCGGAGCTCTGTCGATGGAAGTCTTAAATATAATAAAAACAAAAAATGCACCTTGGTAGTTGTTTATTTAAACACTTTGAAATCTTCGTGTCGAAAAATTAAACTGACTCAGAATTTTCTTCCCTACATAAATAATCAATAATTGCAAAGGAAAGAAATTGAAAAAAAAAGAATTTTCAAATTAGAAAAGAAATATATACATTGAAGATATTCGCTCCGGCTGGGACTCGAACCCAGGCCACTCGCTTGGAAGACCAGCGGTCTAGCCATTAGGCTATCGGAGTTCTGTCGAGCGGAGTCTTACTGCCTGACTGACAGACTGACTCACTGACTGACTGATACTGACTGACTGACTCACTGACTGACCGAGACTGACTGACTGACTGACTGACTGACTAACTGACTGACTGAGACTGACTGACTGACTGCTTGACTCTCTGACTGGCTATTTCACTGACTGACTGAATGACTAAATGACTGACTGACACTGACTGACTGACTGCTTGACTACCTGACTGACTGCTTGACTGACTGACAGACTGACTGAATAAGGATGACTGACAGACTGACTGAATAAGGCTGACTGACTGACTGACTGACAGATTGACTGAATAAGGCTGACCGACTGACTGACTGCCTGACTGACTGACCGACTGAATGACTGACTGACTGACTGACCGAGACTGACTGACTGACTGACTGAGACTGGACTGGACTGACTGACTGACTGACTGACTGAGACTGACTGACTGCTTTAGTGACTAACTGACTGCACAGGACTGACCGACTGACTGACTGACTGACTGCCTGACTGACTGACTGACTGAATGACTGACTGACTGAGACTAAATGACTGACTGCTTGACTGACTGGCTGAAGGACTAACTGACTGACTGAGTGACTGACTGACTGGAGTGACTGACTGAGACTGAATGACTGAGTGCTTGACTGATTGACTGTCAGACTGACTGACTGACTTCGCAAAAGGGAAAAATAAAAAAAAAAGAATTATAAAATTAGAAAAAAATATTTGCATTTAAGATTTCCTTTCCGGCCGGGACTCGAACCCAGTACCACGAGCTAGGAACCCAACGGTCTAGCTATTAGGCTATCGGAGCTCTGTCGCTGGAAGTCTTAAATATAATAAAAACAAAAAATGCACCTTGGTAATTATTGATTCAAACACTTTGAAATTTACAGGTCGAATAATTAAACTGACTCAGAATTTTTCTCCCTACATAAATAATCAATATTCGCAAAAGAGAAAAATTAAAAAAAAAGGAAGAAGAAATTTCAAATTAGAAACTAAAAGTATACATTGAAGATTTTCGTTCAGGCTGGGACTCGAACCCAGGGCCACTCGCTTGGAAGCCTAACAATCTAGCCATTAGTCTATGGGAGCTCTGTCGGTGGGAGTTTTAAATATAATAAAAACAAAAAATGCACCTTGGTAGTTGTTTATTTAAACACTTTGAAATCTTCGTGTCGAAAAATTAAACTGACTCAGAATTTTCTTCCCTACATAAATAATCAATAATTGCAAAGGAAAGAAATTGAAAAAAAAGAATTTTCAAATTAGAAAAGAAATATATACATTGAAGATATTCGCTCCGGCTGGGACTCGAACCCAGGCCACTCGCTTGGAAGACCAGTGGTCTAGCCATTAGGCTATCGGAGTTCTGTCGAGCGGAGTCTTACTGCCTGACTGACTGCTTGACTCTCTGACTGGCTATTTCACTGACTGACTGAATGACTAAATGACTGACTGACACTGACTGACTGACTGCTTGACTACCTGACTGACTGCTTGACTGACTAACTGACTGGACAGGACTGACCAAATGACTGACTGACAGACTGACTGAATAAGGATGACTGACAGACTGACTGAATAAGGCTGACTGACTGACTGACTGACAGACTGACTGAATAAGGCTGACCGACTGACTGACTGCCTGACTGACTGACTGACTGAATGACTGACTGACTGACTGACCGAGACTGACTGACTGACTGACTGAGACTGGACTGGACTGACTGACTGACTGACTGACTGAGACTGACTGACTGCTTTAGTGACTAACTGACTGCACAGGACTGACCGACTGACTGACTGACTGACTGAATGACTGACTGACTGACTGAATGACTGACTGACTGAGACTAAATGACTGACTGCTTGACTGACTGGCTGAAGGACTAACTGACTGACTGAGTGACTGACTGACTGGACTGACTGACTGAGACTGAATGACTGAGTGCTTGACTGATTGACTGTCAGACTGACTGACTGACTTCGCAAAAG
The DNA here is from genome assembly GCF_026930045.1 of Uloborus diversus. Taxonomy (NCBI): domain Eukaryota; kingdom Metazoa; phylum Arthropoda; class Arachnida; order Araneae; family Uloboridae; genus Uloborus; species Uloborus diversus. The sequence goes on from NW_026558401.1 coordinate 141,133, forward strand.
GGAAAAATAAAAAAAAAAGAATTATAAAATTAGAAAAAAATATTTGCATTTAAGATTTCCTTTCCGGCTGGGATTTGAACCCAGGGCGACACTCATGGAAGCCCAACGCTCTCGCCAATATACTATCGGATCTCTGTTGATCGGTGTCTTAATTATAATAAAAACAAAAAATGCACCTTAGTAATTATTGATCTAAAATCTTTGAAATCTAAAGGTCGAATGATTAAACTGACTCAGAATTTTCTTCCGTACATAAATAATCCATATTTGCAAAAGAAAGAAATTGAAAAAAAAAAGAATCTTCAAATTAGAAGAGAAATATATACATGGAAGATTTTCGTTCCGGCCGGGACTAGAACCCAGTACCACGCGCTTGGAACCCAACGGTCTAGCCATTAGGCTATCGGAGCTCTGTCGATGGAAGTCTTAAATATAATAAAAACAAAAAATGCCCCTTGATAATTATTGATTCAAACTCTTTGAAATTTACAGGTCGAATAATTAAACTGACTCAGAATTTTTCTCCCTACATAAATAATCAATATTCGCAAAAGAGAAAAATTTAAAAAAAAGAAGGAATTTCAAATTAGAAACTAAAAGTATACATTGAAGATTTTCGTTCAGGCTGGGACTCGAACCCAGGGCCACTCGCTTGGAAGCCTGACACTCTAGCCATTAGTCTATGGGAGCTCTGTCGGTGGGAGTTTTAAATATAATAAAAACAAAAAATGCACCTTGGTAATTGTTTATTTAAACACTTTGAAATCTTCGTGTCGAAAAAATAAACTGACTCAGAATTTTCTTCCCTACATAAATAATCAATAATTGCAAAGGAAAGAAATTGAAAAAAAAAGAATTTTCAAATTAGAAAAGAAATATATACATTGAAGATATTCGCTCCGGCTGGGACTCGAACCCTGGCCACTCGCTTGGAAGACCAGCGGTATAGCCATTAGGCTATCGGAGTTCTATCGAGCGGAGTCTTACTGCCTGACTGATACTGCCTGACTGACAGACTGACTCACTGATACTGACTGACTGACTCACTGACTGACCGAGACTGACTGACTAACTGCCTGACTGACTGAGACTGGACTGACTGACTGACTGACTGACTGACTGACTAACTGACTGACTGAGACTGACTGACTGACTGCTTGACTCTCTGATTGGCTATTTCACTGACTGACTGAATGACTAAATGACTGACTGACACTGACTGACTGACTGCTTCACTACCTGACTGACTGCTTGACTGACTAACTGACTGGACAGGACTGACCGACTGACTGACTGACAGACTGACTGAATAAGGATGACTGACAGACTGACTGAATAAGGCTGACTGACTGACTGACTGACAGACTGACTGAATAAGGCTGACCGACTGACTGACTGCCTGACTGACTGACTGACTGACCGAGACTGACTGACTGACTGACTGAGACTGGACTGGACTGACTGACTGACTGACTGACTGAGACTGACTGACTGCTTTAGTGACTAACTGACTGCACAGGACTGACCGACTGACTGACTGACTGACTGCCTGACTGACTGACTTCGCAAAAGGGAAAAATAAAAAAAAAAATTATAAAATTAGAAAAAAATATTTGCATTTAAGATTTCCTTTCCGGCTGGGATTTGAACCCAGGGCGACACTCATGGAAGCCCAACGCTCTCGCCAACATACTATCGGATCTCTGTTGATCGGTGTCTTAATTATAATAAAAACAAAAAATGCACCTTAGTAATTATTGATCTAAAATCTTTGAAATCTAAAGGTCGAATGATTAAACTGACTCAGAATTTTCTTCCGTACATAAATAATCAATAATTGCAAAGGAAAGAAATTGAAAAAAAAAAAGAATTTTCAAATTAGAAAAGAAATATATACATTGAAGATATTCGCTCCGGCTGGGACTCGAACCCAGGCCACTCGCTTGGAAGACCAGCGGTCTAGCCATTAGGCTATCGGAGTTCTGTCGAGCGGAGTCTTACTGCCTGACTGATACTGCCTGACTGACAGACTGACTCACTGATACTGACTGACTGACTCACTGACTGACCGAGACTGACTGACTAACTGCCTGACTGACTGAGACTGGACTGACTGACTGACTGACTGACTGACTGCTTGACTCTCTGACTGGCTATTTCACTGACTGACTGAATGACTAAATGACTGACTGACACTGACTGACTGACTGCTTGACTACCTGACTGACTGCTTGACTGACTAACTGACTGGACAGGACTGACCGACTGACTGACTGACAGACTGACTGAATAAGGATGACTGACAGACTGACTGAATAAGGCTGACTGACTGACTGACTGAATAAGGCTGACTGACTGACTGACTGACAGACTGACTGAATAAGGCTGACCGACTGACTGACTGCCTGACTGACTGACTGACTGACCGAGACTGACTGACTGACTGACTGAGACTGGACTGGACTGACTGACTGACTGACTGACTGAGACTGACTGACTGCTTTAGTGACTAACTGACTGCACAGGACTGACCGACTGACTGACTGACTGACTGCCTGACTGACTGACTGACTGAATGACTGACTGACTGAGACTAAATGACTGACTGCTTGACTGACTGGCTGAAGGACTAACTGACTGACTGAGTGACTGACTGACTGGACTGACTGACTGAGACTGAATGACTGAGTGCTTGACTGATTGACTGTCAGACTGACTGACTGACTTCGCAAAAGGGAAAAACAAAAAAAAAATAATTATAAAAAAATATTTGCATTTAAGATTTCCTTTCCGGCTGGGATTTGAACCCAGGGCGACACTCATGGAAGCCCAACGCTCGCGCCAGTATACTATCGGATCTCTGTTGATCGGTGTCTTAATTATAATAAAAACAAAAAATGCACCTTAGTAATTACTGATCTAAAATCTTTGAAATCTAAAGGTCGAATGATTAAACTGACTCAGAATTTTCTTCCGTACATAAATAATCCATATTTGCAAAAGAAAGAAATTGAAAAAAAAAAGAATATTCAAATTAGAAGAGAAATATATACATGGAAGATTTTCGTTCCGGCCGGGACTCGAACCCAGTACCACGCGCTTGGAACCCAACGGTCTAGCCATTAGGCTATCGGAGCTCTGTCGATGGAAGTCTTAAATATAATAAAAACAAAAAATGCACCTTGGTAATTATTGATTCAAACACTTTGAAATTTACAGGTCGAATAATTAAACTGACTCAGAATTTTTCTCCCTACATAAATAATCAATATTCGCAAAAGAGAAAAATTTAAAAAAAAAGAAGAAGAAATTTCAAATTAGAAACTAAAAGTATACATTGAAGATTTTCGTTCAGGCTGGGACTCGAACCCAGGGCCACTCGCTTGGAAGCCTAACACTCTAGCCATTAGTCTATGGGAGCTCTGTCGGTGGGAGTTTTAAATATAATAAAAACAAAAAAAGCACCTTGGTAATTGTTTATTTAAACACTTTGAAATCTTCGTGTCGAAAAATTAAACTGACTCAGAATTTTCTTCCCTACATAAATAATCAATAATTGCAAAGGAAAGAAATTGAAAAAAAAAGAATTTTCAAATTAGAAAAGAAATATATACATTGAAGATATTCGCTCCGGCTGGGACTCGAACCCAGGCCACTCGCTTGGAAGACCAGCGGTCTAGCCATTAGGCTATCGGAGTTCTGTCGAGCGGAGTCTTACTGCCTGACTGATACTGCCTGACTGACAGACTGACTCACTGATACTGACTGACTGACTCACTGACTGACCGAGACTGACTGACTAACTGCCTGACTGACTGAGACTGGACTGACTGACTGAGACTGACTGACTGACTAATTGACTCTCTGACTGGCTATTTCACTGACTGACTGAATGACTAAATGACTGACTGACACTGACTGACTGACTGCTTGACTACCTGACTGACAGCTTGACTGACTAACTGACTGGACAGGACTGACCGACTGACTGACTGACAGACTGACTGAATAAGGATGACTGACAGACTGACTGAATAAGGCTGACTGACTGACTGACTGACAGACTGACTGAATAAGGCTGACCGACTGACTGACTGCCTGACTGACTGACTGACTGACCGAGACTGACTGACTGACTGACTGAGACTGGACTGGACTGACTGACTGACTGACTGACTGAGACTGACTGACTGCTTTAGTGACTAACTGACTGCACAGGACTGACCGACTGACTGACTGACTGACTGCCTGACTGACTGACTGACTGAATGACTGACTGACTGAGACTAAATGACTGACTGCTTGACTGACTGGCTGAAGGACTAACTGACTGACTGAGTGACTGACTGACTGGACTGACTGACTGAGACTGAATGACTGAGTGCTTGACTGATTGACTGTCAGACTGACTGACTGACTTCGCAAAAGGGAAAAATAAAAAAAAAGAATTATAAAATTAGAAAAAAATATTTGCATTTAAGATTTCCTTTCCGGCTGGGATTTGAACCCAGGGCGACACTCATGGAAGCCCAACGCTCTCGCCAATATACTATCGGATCTCTGTTGATCGGTGTCTTAATTATAATAAAAACAAAAAATGCACCTTAGTAATTATTGATCTAAAATCTTTGAAATCTAAAGGTCGAATGATTAAACTGACTCAGAATTTTCTTCCGTACATAAATAATCCATATTTGCAAAAGAAAGAAATTGAAAAAAAAAAGAATCTTCAAATTAGAAGAGAAATATATACATGGAAGATTTTCGTTCCGGCAGGGACTCGAACCCAGTACCACGCGCTTGGAACCCAACGGTCTAGCCATTAGGCTATCGGAGCTCTGTCGATGGTACGTAACACGATACGTAAAGGATTTGTTCGAAAAAAAGTCACCGTTCTTTATATAAGAGTCTTGAAATTATTACTAGACGGTTGGAAATAAATTTTATACCCTGCTTTTAGCATTATTTTTGATAAAACCTCCTTCGCTCTGAAAAAAAAAAAACACACACACACACACACCCTATACCAAAACAGAATATATGCACAGTAACAGCATTTTAATTCTTGAATTAATTGAAGAGCTCTTATTCTTAGAGCAACGATTTTCCACCATTTCTTTTCATTAAACTGACGGGAAAAAACCCTGGATTATTGCTCTTCAGAAAACCATAAATTATCTATTATTGTTCAAAAGCAAAGGCATTGAGTCAACCAGCGCATCGAGTCGAAAGCGTACGATGAAAGATACAAGATGTCCGCGAATCTTCGCGGTTGCTTCACTTCCACTGCGAGTTTCAGTGGTGATGTCTTCTCCTTATTACTCATAGCTCCATGTCGAAAACAGTACCACGCGCTTGGAACCCAACGGTCTAGCCATTAGGCTATCGGAGCTCTGTCGATTGAAGTCTTAAATATAATAAAAACAAAAAATGCACCTTTTTAATTATTGATTCAAACACTTTGAAATCTACAGGTCGAATAATTAAACTGACTCAGAATTTTTCCCCCTACATAAATAATGACTGACTGACTGACTGACTGACTAACTGACTGACTGAGACTGACTGACAGACTGCTTGACTCTCTGACTGGCTATTTCACAGACTGACTGAATGACTAAATGACTGACTGACACTGACTGACTGACTGCTTGACTACCTGACTGACTGCTTGACTGACTAACTGGCTGGACAGGACTGACCGACTGACTGACTGACAGACTGACTGAATAAGGATGACTGACAGACTGACTGAATAAGGCTGACTGACTGACTGACTGACAGACTGACTGAATAAGGCTGACCGACTGACTGCCTGCCTGACTGACTGACTGACTGAATGACTGACTGACTGACTGACCGAGACTGACTGACTGACTGACTGACTGAGACTGGACTGGACTGACTGACTGACTGACTGACTGAGACTGACTGACTGCTTTAGTGACTAACTGACTGCACAGGACTGACCGACTGACTGACTGACTGACTGCCTGACTGACTGACTGACTGCCTGACTGACTGACTGAGACTAAATGACTGACTGCTTGACTGACTGGCTGAAGGACTAACTGACTGACTGAGTGACTGACTGACTGGACTGACTGACTGCCTGACTGACTGACTGACTGCCTGACTGACTGACTGAGACTAAATGACTGACTGCTTGACTGACTGGCTGAAGGACTAACTGACTGACTGAGTGACTGACTGACTGGACTGACTGACTGAGACTGAATGACTGAGTGCTTGACTGATTGACTGTCAGACTGACTGACTGACTTCGCAAAAGGGAAAAATAAAAAAAAAAGAATTATAAAATTAGAAAAAAGTATTTGCATTTAAGATTTCCTTTCCGGCCGGGACTCGAACCCAGTACCACGCGCTAGGAACCCAACGGTCTAGCTATTAGGCTATCGGAGCTCTGTCGCTGGAAGTCTTAAATATAATAAAAACAAAAAATGCACCTTGGTAATTATTGATTCAAACACTTTGAAATTTACAGGTCGAATAATTAAACTGACTCAGAATTTTTCTCCCTACATAAATAATCAATATTCGCAAAAGAGAAAAATTTAAAAAAAAAAGGAATTTCAAATTAGAAACTAAAAGTATACATTGAAGATTTTCGTTCAGGCTGGGACTCGAACCCAGGGCCACTCGCTTGGAAGCCTGACACTCTAGCCATTAGTCTATGGGAGCTCTGTCGGTGGGAGTTTTAAATATAATAAAAACAAAAAATGCACCTTGGTAATTGTTTATTTAAACACTTTGAAATCTTCGTGTCGAAAAAATAAACTGACTCAGAATTTTCTTCCCTACATAAATAATCAATAATTGCAAAGGAAAGAAATTGAAAAAAAAAAAGAATTTTCAAATTAGAAAAGAAATATATACATTGAAGATATTCGCTCCGGCTGGGACTCGAACCCAGGCCACTCGCTTGGAAGACCAGCGGTCTAGCCATTAGGCTATCGGAGTTCTGTCGAGCGGAGTCTTACTGCCTGACTGATACTGCCTGACTGACAGACTGACTCACTGATACTGACTGACTGACTCACTGACTGACCGAGACTGACTGACTAACTGCCTGACTGACTGAGACTGGACTGACTGACTGACTGACTGACTGACTGACTAACTGACTGACTGAGACTGACTGACTGACTGCTTGACTCTCTGACTGGCTATTTCACTGACTGACTGAATGACTAAATGACTGACTGACACTGACTGACTGACTGCTTGACTACCTGACTGACTGCTTGACTCTCTGACTGGCTATTTCACTGACTGACTGAATGACTAAATGACTGACTGACACTGACTGACTGACTGCTTGACTACCTGACTGACTGCTTGACTGACTAACTGACTGGACAGGACTGACCGACTGACTGACTGACAGACTGACTGAATAAGGATGACTGACAGACTGACTGAATAAGGCTGACTGACTGACTGACTGACAGACTGACTGAATAAGGCTGACCGACTGACTGACTGCCTGACTGACTGACTGACTGAATGACTGACTGACTGACTGACCGAGACTGACTGACTGACTGACTGAGACTGGACTGGACTGAGACTGACTGACTGCTTTAGTGACTAACTGACTGCACAGGACTGACCGACTGACTGACTGACTGACTGCCTGACTGACTGACTGACTGAATGACTGACTGACTGAGACTAAATGACTGACTGCTTGACTGACTGGCTGAAGGACTAACTGACTGACTGAGTGACTGACTGACTGGACTGACTGACTGAGACTGAATGACTGAGTGCTTGACTGATTGACTGTCAGACTGACTGACTGACTTCGCAAAAGGGAAAAATAAAAAAAAAAGAATTATAAAATTAGAAAAAAATATTTGCATTTAAGATTTCCTTTCCGGCTGGGATTTAAACCCAGGGCGACACTCATGGAATCCCAACGCTCTCGCCAATATACTATCGGATCTCTGTTGATCGGTGTCTTAATTATAATAAAAACAAAAAATGCACCTTAGTAATTATTGATCTAAAATCTTTGAAATCTAAAGGTCGAATAATTAAACTGACTCAGAATTTTCTTCCGTACATAAATAATCCATATTTGCAAAAGAAAGAAATTGAAAAAAAAAAGATTCTTCAAATTAGAAGAGAAATATATACACGGAAGTTTTTCGTTCCGGCCGGGACTCGAACCCAGTACCACGCGCTTGGAACCCAACGGTCTAGCCATTAGGCTATCGGAGCTCTGTCGATGGAAGTCTTAAATATAATAAAAACAAAAAATGCACCTTGGTAATTATTGATTCAAACACTTTGAAATTTACAGGTCGAATAATTAAACTGACTCAGAATTTTTCTCCCTACATAAATAATCAATATTCGCAAAAGAGAAAAATTAAAAAAAAAGAAGAAGAAATTTCAAATTAGAAACTAAAAGTATACATTGAAGATTTTCGTTCAGGCTGGGACTCGAACCCAGGGCCACTCGCTTAGAAGCCTAACACTCTAGCCATTAGTCTATGGGAGCTCTGTCGGTGGGAGTTTTAAATATAATAAAAACAAAAAATGCACCTTGGTAATTGTTTATTTAAACACTTTGAAATCTTCGTGTCGAAAAATTAAACTGGCTCAGAATTTTCTTCCCTACATAAATAATCAATAATTGCAAAGGAAAGAAATTGAAAAAAAAAAAGAATTTTCAAATTAGAAAATAAATATATACATTGAAGATATTCGCTCCGGCTGGGACTCGAACCCAGGCCACTCGCTTGGAAGACCAGCGGTCTAGCCATTAGGCTATCGGAGTTCTGTCGAGCGGAGTCTTACTGCCTGACTGATACTGCCTGACTGACAGACTGACTCACTGACTGACTGATACTGACTGACTGACTCACTGACTGACCGAGACTGACTGACTAACTGCCTGACTGACTGAGACTGGACTGACTGACTGACTGACTGACTGACTGACTAACTGACTGACTGAGACTGACTGACTGACTGCTTGACTCTCTGACTGGCTATTTCACTGACTGACTGAATGACTAAATGACTGACTGACACTGACTGACTGACTGCTTGACTGACTAACTGACTGGACAGGACTGACCGACTGACTGACTGACAGACTGACTGAATAAGGATGACTGACAGACTGACTGAATAAGGCTGACTGACTGACTGACTGACAGACTGACTGAATAAGGCTGACCGACTGACTGACTGCCTGACTGACTGACTGACTGAATGACTGACTGACTGACTGACCGAGACTGACTGACTGACTGACTGAGACTGGACTGGACTGACTGACTGAATGACTGACTGAGACTGACTGACTGCTTTAGTGACTAACTGACTGCACAGGACTGACCGACTGACTGACTGACTGACTGCCTGACTGACTGACTGACTGAATGACTGACTGACTGAGACTAAATGACTGACTGCTTGACTGACTGGCTGAAGGACTAACTGACTGACTGAGTGACTGACTGACTGGACTGACTGACTGAGACTGAATGACTGAGTGCTTGACTGATTGACTGTCAGACTGACTGACTGACTGACTTCGCAAAAGGGAAAAATAAAAAAAAAGAATTATAAAATTAGAAAAAAATATTTGCATTTAAGATTTCCTTTCCGGCTGGGATTTGAACCCAGGGCGACACTCATGGAAGCCCAACGCTCTCGCCAATATACTATCGGATCTCTGTTGATCGATGTCTTAATTATAATAAAAACAAAAAATGCACCTTAGTAATTATTGATCTAAAATCTTTGAAATCTAAAGGTCGAATGATTAAACTGACTCAGAATTTTCTTCCGTACATAAATAATCCATATTTGCAAAAGAAAGAAATTGAAAAAAAAAGAATATTCAAATTAGAAGAGAAATATTTACATGGAAGATTTTCGTTCCGGCCGGGACTCGAACCCAGTACCACGCGCTTGGAACCCAACGGTCTAGCCATTAGGCTATCGGAGCTCTGTCGATGGAAGTCTTAAATATAATAAAAACAAAAAATGCACCTTGGTAATTATTGATTCAAACACTTTGAAATTTACAGGTCGAATAATTAAACTGACTCAGAATTTTTCTCCCTACATAAATAATCAATATTCGCAAAAGAGAAAAATTTAAAAAAAAAGAAGAAGAAATTTCAAATTAGAAACTAAAAGTATACATTGAAGATTTTCGTTCAGGCTGGGACTCGAACCCAGGGCCACTCGCTTGGAAGCCTAACACTCTAGCCATTAGTCTATGGGAGCTCTGTCGGTGGGAGTTTTAAATATAATAAAAACAAAAAAATGCACCTTGGTAATTGTTTATTTAAACACTTTGAAATCTTCGTGTCGAAAAATTAAACTGACTCAGAATTTTCTTCCCTACATAAATAATCAATAATTGCAAAGGAAAGAAATTGAAAAAAAAAGAATTTTCAAATTAGAAAAGAAATATATACATTGAAGATATTCGCTCCGGCTGGGACTCGAACCCAGGCCACTCGCTTGGAAGACCAGCGGTCTAGCCATTAGGCTATCGGAGTTCTGTCGAGCGGAGTCTTACTGCCTGACTGACAGACTGACTCACTGACTGACTGATACTGACTGACTGACTCACTGACTGACCGAGACTGACTGACTGACTGACTGACTGACTAACTGACTGACTGAGACTGACTGACTGACTGCTTGACTCTCTGACTGGCTATTTCACTGACTGACTGAATGACTAAATGACTGACTGACACTGACTGACTGACTGCTTGACTACATGACTGACTGCTTGACTGACTAACTGACTGGACAGGACTGACCAAATGACTGACTGACAGACTGACTGAATAAGGATGACTGACAGACTGACTGAATAAGGCTGACTGACTGACTGACTGACAGACTGACTGAATAAGGCTGACCGACTGACTGACTGCCTGACTGACTGACTGACTGACCGAGACTGACTGACTGACTGACTGAGACTGGACTGGACTGACTGACTGACTGACTGACTGACTGACTGCTTTAGTGACTAACTGACTGCACAGGACTGACCGACTGACTGACTGACTGACTGCCTGACTGACTGACTGACTGAATGACTGACTGACTGAGACTAAATGACTGACTGCTTGACTGACTGGCTGAAGGACTAACTGACTGACTGAGTGACTGACTGACTGGACTGACTGACTGAGACTGAATGACTGAGTGCTTGACTGATTGACTGTCAGACTGACTGACTGACTTCGCAAAAGGGAAAAATAAAAAAAAAAGAATTATAAAATTAGAAAAAAATATTTGCATTTAAGATTTCCTTTCCGGCTGTGATTTGAACCCAGGGCGACACTCATGGAATCCCAACGCTCTCGCCAATATACTATCGGATCTCTGTTGATCGGTGTCTTAATTATAATAAAAACAAAAAATGCACCTTAGTAATTATTGATCTAAAATCTTTGAAATCTAAAGGTCGAATAATTAAACTGACTCAGAATTTTCTTCCGCACATAAATAATCCATATTTGCAAAAGAAAGAAATTGAAAAAAAAAAGAATCTTCAAATTAGAAGAGAAATATATACATGGAAGATTTTCGTTCCGGCCGGGACTCGAACCCAGTACCACGCGCTTGGAACCCAACGGTCTAGCCATTAGGCTATCGGAGCTCTGTCGCTGGAAGTCTTAAATATAATAAAAACAAAAAATGCACCTTGGTTATTATTGATTCAAACACTTTTAAATTTACAGGTCGAATAATTAAACTGACTCAGAATTTTTCTCCCTACATAAATAATCAATATTCGCAAAAGAGAAAAATTAAAAAAAAAGGAAGAAGAAATTTCAAATTAGAAACTAAAAGTATACATTGAAGATTTTCGTGCAGGCTGGGACTCGAACCCAGGGCCACTCGCTTGGAAGCCTAACAATCTAGCCATTAGTCTATGGGAGCTCTGTCGGTGGGAGTTTTAAATATAATAAAAACAAAAAATGCACCTTGGTAGTTGTTTATTTAAACACTTTGAAATCTTCGTGTCGAAAAATTAAACTGACTCAGAATTTTCTTAACTACATAAATAATCAATAATTGCAAAGGAAAGAAATTGAAAAAAAAAGAATTTTCAAATTAGAAAAGAAATATATACATTGAAGATATTCGCTCCGGCTGGGACTCGAACCCAGGCCACTCGCTTGGAAGACCAGCGGTCTAGCCATTAGGCTATCGGAGTTCTGTCGAGCGGAGTCTTACTGCCTGACTGACAGACTGACTCACTGACTGACCGAGACTGACTGACTGACTGACTGACTGACTAACTGACTGACTGAGACTGACTGACTGACTAACTGACTGACTGAGACTGACTGACTGACTGCTTGACTCTCTGACTGGCTATTTCACTGACTGACTGAATGAATAAATGACTGACTGACACTGACTGACTGACTGCTTGACTACCTGACTGACTGCTTGACTGACTAACTGACTGGACAGGACTGACCGACTGACTGACTGACAGACTGACTGAATAAGGATGACTGACAGACTGACTGAATAAGGCTGACTGACTGACTGACTGACAGACTGACTGAATAAGGCTGACCGACTGACTGACTGCCTGACTGACTGACTGACTGAATGACTGACTGACTGACTGACCGAGACTGACTGACTGACTGAGACTGGACTGGACTGACTGACTGACTGACTGACTGAGACTGACTGACTGCTTTAGTGACTAACTGACTGCACAGGACTGACCGACTGACTGACTGACTGACTGCCTGACTGACTGACTGCCTGACTGACTGACTGACTGAGACTAAATGACTGACTGCTTGACTGACTGGCTGAAGGACTAACTGACTGACTGAGTGACTGACTGACTGGACTGACTGACTGAGTGACTGACTGACTGGACTGACTGACTGAGACTGAATGACTGAGTGCTTGACTGATTGACTGTCAGACTGACTGACTGACTTCGCAAAAGGGAAAAATAAAAAAAAAGAATTATAAAATTAGAAAAAAATATTTGCATTTAAGATTTCCTTTCCGGCTGGGATTTGAACCCAGGGCGACACTCATGGAAGCCCAACGCTCTCGCCAATATACTATCGGATCTCTCTTGATCGGTGTCTTAATTATAATAAAAACAAAAAATGCACCTTAGTAATTATTGATCTAAAATCTTTGAAATCTAAAGGTCGAATGATTAAACTGACTCAGAATTTTCTTCCGCACATAAATAATCCATATTTGCAAAAGAAAGAAATTGAAAAAAAAAAGAATCTTCAAATTAGAAGAGAAATATATACACGGAAGATTTTCGTTCCGACGGGACTCGAACCCAGTACCACGCGCTTGGAACCCAACGGTCTAGCCATTAGGCTATCGGAGCTCTCTCGATGGAAGTCTTAAATATAATAAAAACAAAAAATGCACCTTGGTAATTATTGATTCAAACACTTTGAAATTTACAGGTCGAATAATTAAACTGACTCAGAATTTTTCTCCCTACATAAATAATCAATATTCGCAAAAGAGAAAAATTAAAAAAAAAAAAAAGAAGAAGAAATTTCAAATTAGAAACTAAAAGTATACATTGAAGATTTTCGTTCAGGCTGGGACTCGAACCCAGGGCCACTCGCTTGGAAGCCTAACACTCTAGCCATTAGTCTATGGGAGCTCTGTCGGTGGGAGTTTTAAATATAATAAAAACAAAAAATGCACCTTGGTAATTGTTTATTTAAACACTTTGAAATCTTCGTGTCGAAAAATTAAACTGACTCAGAATTTTCTTCCCTACATAAATAATCAATAATTGCAAAGGAAAGAAATTGAAAAAAAAAAGAATTTTCAAATTAGAAAAGAAATATATACATTGAAGATATTCGCTCCGGCTGGGACTCGAACCCAGGCCACTCGCTTGGAAGACCAGCGGTCTAGCCATTAGGCTATCGGAGTTCTGTCGAGCGGAGTCTTACTGCCTGACTGACAGACTGACTCACTGACTGACTGATACTGACTGACTGACTCACTGACTGACCGAGACTGACTGACTGACTGACTGACTGACTAACTGACTGACTGAGACTGACTGACTGACTGCTTGACTCTCTGACTGGCTATTTCACTGACTGACTGAATGACTAAATGACTGACTGACACTGACTGACTGACTGCTTGACTACATGACTGACTGCTTGACTGACTAACTGACTGGACAGGACTGACCAAATGACTGACTGACAGACTGACTGAATAAGGATGACTGACAGACTGACTGAATAAGGCTGACTGACTGACTGACTGACAGACTGACTGAATAAGGCTGACCGACTGACTGACTGCCTGACTGACTGAATGACTGACCGAGACTGACTGACTGACTGACTGAGACTGGACTGGACTGACTGACTGACTGACTGACTGACTGAGACTGACTGACTGCTTTAGTGACTAACTGACTGCACAGGACTGACCGACTGACTGACTGACTGACTGCCTGACTGACTGACTGACTGAATGACTGACTGACTGAGACTAAATGACTGACTGCTTGACTGACTGGCTGAAGGACTAACTGACTGACTGAGTGACTGACTGACTGGACTGACTGACTGAGACTGAATGACTGAGTGCTTGACTGATTGACTGTCAGACTGACTGACTGACTTCGCAAAAGGGAAAAATAAAAAAAAAAGAATTATAAAATTAGAAAAAAATATTTGCATTTAAGATTTCCTTTCCGGCTGTGATTTGAACCCAGGGCGACACTCATGGAATCCCAACGCTCTCGCCAATATACTATCGGATCTCTGTTGATCGGTGTCTTAATTATAATAAAAACAAAAAATGCACCTTAGTAATTATTGATCTAAAATCTTTGAAATCTAAAGGTCGAATAATTAAACTGACTCAGAATTTTCTTCCGCACATAAATAATCCATATTTGCAAAAGAAAGAAATTGAAAAAAAAAAGAATCTTCAAATTAGAAGAGAAATATATACATGGAAGATTTTCGTTCCGGCCGGGACTCGAACCCAGTACCACGCGCTTGGAACCCAACGGTCTAGCCATTAGGCTATCGGAGCTCTGTCGCTGGAAGTCTTAAATATAATAAAAACAAAAAATGCACCTTGGTTATTATTGATTCAAACACTTTTAAATTTACAGGTCGAATAATTAAACTGACTCAGAATTTTTCTCCCTACATAAATAATCAATATTCGCAAAAGAGAAAAATTAAAAAAAAAGGAAGAAGAAATTTCAAATTAGAAACTAAAAGTATACATTGAAGATTTTCGTGCAGGCTGGGACTCGAACCCAGGGCCACTCGCTTGGAAGCCTAACAATCTAGCCATTAGTCTATGGGAGCTCTGTCGGTGGGAGTTTTAAATATAATAAAAACAAAAAATGCACCTTGGTAGTTGTTTATTTAAACACTTTGAAATCTTCGTGTCGAAAAATTAAACTGACTCAGAATTTTCTTCCCTACATAAATAATCAATAATTGCAAAGGAAAGAAATTGAAAAAAAAAGAATTTTCAAATTAGAAAAGAAATATATACATTGAAGATATTCGCTCCGGCTGGGACTCGAACCCAGGCCACTCGCTTGGAAGACCAGCGGTCTAGCCATTAGGCTATCGGAGTTCTGTCGAGCGGAGTCTTACTGCCTGACTGACAGACTGACTCACTGACTGACCGAGACTGACTGACTGACTGACTGACTGACTAACTGACTGACTGAGACTGACTGACTGACTAACTGACTGACTGAGACTGACTGACTGACTGCTTGACTCTCTGACTGGCTATTTCACTGACTGACTGAATGACTAAATGACTGACTGACACTGACTGACTGACTGCTTGACTACCTGACTGACTGCTTGACTGACTAACTGACTGGACAGGACTGACCGACTGACTGACTGACAGACTGACTGAATAAGGATGACTGACAGACTGACTGAATAAGGCTGACTGACTGACTGACTGACAGACTGACTGAATAAGGCTGACCGACTGACTGACTGCCTGACTGACTGACTGACTGAATGACTGACTGACTGACTGACCGAGACTGACTGACTGACTGAGACTGGACTGGACTGACTGACTGACTGACTGACTGAGACTGACTGACTGCTTTAGTGACTAACTGACTGCACAGGACTGACCGACTGACTGACTGACTGACTGCCTGACTGACTGACTGACTGAATGACTGACTAACTGAGACTAAATGACTGACTGCTTGACTGACTGGCTGAAGGACTAACTGACTGACTGAGTGACTGACTGACTGGACTGACTGACTGAGTGACTGACTGACTGGACTGACTGACTGAGACTGACTGACTGCTTGACTCTCTGACTGGCTATTTCACTGACTGACTGAATGACTAAATGACTGACTGACACTGACTGACTGACTGCTTGACTACCTGACTGACTGCTTGACTGACTAACTGACTGGCCAGGACTGACCGACTGACTGACTGACAGACTGACTGAATAAGGCTGACTGACAGACTGACTGAATAAGGCTGACCGACTGACTGACTGCCTGACTGACTGACTGACTGAATGACTGACTGACTGACCGAGACTGACTGACTGACTGACTGAGACTGGACTGGACTGACTGACTGACTGACTGACTGAGACTGACTGACTGCTTTAGTGACTAACTGACTGCACAGGACTGACCGACTGACTGACTGACTGACTGCCTGACTGACTGACTGACTGAATGACTGACTAACTGAGACTAAATGACTGACTGCTTGACCGACTGGCTGAAGGACTAACTGACTGACTGAGTGACTGACTGACTGGACTGACTGACTGAGTGACTGACTGACTGGACTGACTGACTGAGACTGAATGACTGAGTGCTTGACTGATTGACTGTCAGACTGACTGACTGACTTCGCAAAAGGGAAAAATAAAAAAAAAGAATTATAAAATTAGAAAAAAATATTTGCATTTAAGATTTCCTTTCCGGCTGGGATTTGAACCCAGGGCGACACTCATGGAAGCCCAACGCTCTCGCCAATATACTATCGGATCTCTGTTGATCGGTGTCTTAATTATAATAAAAACAAAAAATGCACCTTAGTAATTATTGATCTAAAATCTTTGAAATCTAAAGGTCGAATGATTAAACTGACTCAGAATTTTCTTCCGCACATAAATAATCCATATTTGCAAAAGAAAGAAATTGAAAAAAAAAAGAATCTTCAAATTAGAAGAGAAATATATACACGGAAGATTTTCGTTCCGGCCGGGACTCGAACCCAGTACCACGCGCTTGGAACCCAACGGTCTAGCCATTAGGCTATCGGAGCTCTCTCGATGGAAGTCTTAAATATAATAAAAACAAAAAATGCACCTTGGTAATTATTGATTCAAACACTTTGAAATTTACAGGTCGAATAATTAAACTGACTCAGAATTTTTCTCCATACATAAATAATCAATATTCGCAAAAGAGAAAAATTAAAAAAAAAAAAGAAGAAGAAATTTCAAATTAGAAACTAAAAGTATACATTGAAGATTTTCGTTCAGGCTGGGACTCAAACCCAGGGCCACTCGCTTGGAAGCCTAACACTCTAGCCATTAGTCTATGGGAGCTCTGTCGGTGGGAGTTTTAAATATAATAAAAACAAAAAATGCACCTTGGTAATTGTTTATTTAAACACTTTGAAATCTTCGTGTCGAAAAATTAAACTGACTCAGAATTTTCTTCCCTACATAAATAATCAATAATTGCAAAGGAAAGAAATTGAAAAAAAAAAGAATTTTCAAATTAGAAAAGAAATATATACATTGAAGATATTCGCTCCGGCTGGGACTCGAACCCAGGCCACTCGCTTGGAAGACCAGCGGTCTAGCCATTAGGCTATCGGAGTTCTGTCGAGCGGAGTCTTACTGCCTGACTGATACTGCCTGACTGACAGACTGACTCACTGACTGACTGATACTGACTGACTGACTGACCGAGACTGACTGACTAACTGCCTGACTGACTGAGACTGGACTGACTGACTGACTGACTGACTGACTGACTAACTGACTGACTGAGACTGACTGACTGAGACTAAATGACTGACTGCTTGACTGACAGGCTGAAGGACTAACTGACTGACTGAGTGACTGACGGACTGGACTGACTGACTGAGACTGAATGACTGAGTGCTTGACTGATTGACTGTCAGACTGACTGACTGACTTCGCAAAAGGGAAAAATAAAAAAAAAAGAATTATAAAATTAGAAAAAAATATTTGCATATAAGATTTCCTTTCCGGCTGGGATTTGAACCCAGGGCGACACTCATGGAAGCCCAACGCTCTCGCCAATATACTATCGGATCTCTGTTGATCAGTGTCTTAATTATAATAAAAACAAAAAATGCACCTTAGTAATTATTGATCTAAAATCTTTGAAATCTAAAGGTCGAATGATTAAACTGACTCAGAATTTTCTTCCGTACATAAATAATCCATATTTGCAAAAGAAAGAAATTGAAAAAAAAAAGAATCTTCAAGTTAGAAGAGAAATATATACATGGAAGATTTTCGTTCCGGCCGGGACTCGAACCCAGTACCACGCGCTTGGAACCCAACGGTCTAGCCATTAGGCTATCGGAGCTCTGTCGATGGGAGTCTTAAATATAATAAAAACAAAAAATGCACCTTGGTAATTATTGATTTAAACACTTTGAAATTTACAGGTCGAATAATTAAACTGACTCAGAATTTTTCTCCCTACATAAATAATCAATATTCGCAAAAGAGAAAAATTAAAAAAAAAGAAGAAGAAATTTCAAATTAGAAACTAAAAGTATACATTGAAGATTTTCTTTCAGGCTGGGACTCGAACCCAGGGCCACTCGCTTGGAAGCCTAACACTCTAGCCATTAGTCTATGGGAGCTCTGTCGGTGGGAGTTTTAAATATAATAAAAACAAAAAATGCACCTTGGTAATTGTTTATTTAAACACTTTGAAATCTTCGTGTCGAAAAATTAAACTGACTCAGAATTTTCTTCCCTACATAAATAATCAATAATTGCAAAGGAAAGAAATTGAAAAAAAAAAGAATTTTCAAATTAGAAAAGAAATATATACATTGAAGATATTCGCTCCGGCTGGGACTCGAACCCAGGCCACTCGCTTGGAAGACCAGCGGTCTAGCCATTAGGCTATCGGAGTTCTGTCGAGCGGAGTCTTACTGCCTGACTGATACTGCCTGACTGACAGACTGACTCACTGACTGACTGATACTGACTGACTGACTCACTGACTGACCGAGACTGACTGACTAACTGCCTGACTGACTGAGACTGGACTGACTGACTGACTGACTGACTGACTGACTAACTGACTGACTGAGACTGACTGACTGACTGCTTGACTCCCTGACTGGCTATTTCACTGACTGACTGAATGACTAAATGACTGACTGACACTGACTGACTGACTGCTTGACTACCTGACTGACTGCTTGACTGACTAACTGACTGGACAGGACTGACCGACTGACTGACTGACAGACTGACTGAATAAGGCTGACTGACTGACAGACTGACAGACTGACTGAATAAGGCTGACCGACTGACTGACTGCCTGACTGACTGACTGACTGAATGACTGACTGACTGACTGACCGAGACTGACTGACTGACTGACTGAGACTGGACTGGACTGACTGACTGACTGAGACTGGACTGGACTGACTGACTGACTGACTGACTGAGACTGACTGACTGCTTTAGTGACTAACTGACTGCACAGGACTGACCGACTGACTGACTGACTGACTGCCTGACTGACTGACTGACTGAATGACTGACTAACTGAGACTAAATGACTGACTGCTTGACTGACTGGCTGAAGGACTAACTGACTGACTGAGTGACTGACTGACTGGACTGACTGACTGAGACTGAATGACTGAGTGCTTGACTGATTGACTGTCAGACTGACTGACTGACTTCGCAAAAGGGAAAAATAAAAAAAAAAAGAATTATAAAATTAGAAAAAAATATTTGCATTTAAGATTTCCTTTCCGGCTGTGATTTGAACCCAGGGCGACACTCATGGAATCCCAACGCTCTCGCCAATATACTATCGGATCTCTGTTGATCGGTGTCTTAATTATAATAAAAACAAAAAATGCACCTTAGTAATTATTGATCTAAAATCTTTGAAATCTAAAGGTCGAATAATTAAACTGACTCAGAATTTTTCTCCCTACATAAATAATCAATATTCGCAAAAGAGAAAAATTAAAAAAAAAAGAAGAAGAAATTTCAAATTAGAAACTAAAAGTATACATTGAAGATTTTCGTTCAGGCTGGGACTCGAACCCAGGGCCACTCGCTTGGAAGCCTAACACTCTAGCCATTAGTCTATGGGAGTTCTGTCGGTGGGAGTTTTAAATATAATAAAAACAAAAAATGCACCTTGGTAATTGTTTATTTAAACACTTTGAAATCTTCGTGTCGAAAAATTAAACTGACTCAGAATTTTCTTCCCTACATAAATAATCAATAATTGCAAAGGAAAGAAATTGAAAAAAAAAAGAATTTTCAAATTAGAAAAGAAATATATACATTGAAGATATTCGCTCCGGCTGGGACTCGAACCCAGGCCACTCGCTTGGAAGACCAGCGGTCTAGCCATTAGGCTATCGGAGTTCTGTCGAGCGGAGTCTTACTGCCTGACTGATACTGCCTGACTGACAGACTGACTCACTGACTGACTGATACTGACTGACTGACTCACTGACTGACCGAGACTGACTGACTAACTGCCTGACTGACTGAGACTGGACTGACTGACTGACTGACTGACTGACTGACTAACTGACTGACTGAGACTGACTGACTGACTGCTTGACTCTCTGACTGGCTATTTCACTGACTGACTGAATGACTAAATGACTGACTGACACTGACTGACTGACTGCTTGACTGACTAACTGACTGGACAGGACTGACCGACTGACTGACTGACAGACTGACTGAATAAGGATGACTGACAGACTGACTGAATAAGGCTGGCTGACTGACTGACTGACAGACTGACTGAATAAGGCTGACCGACTGACTGACTGCCTGACTGACTGACTGACTGAATGACTGACTGACTGACTGACCGAGACTGACTGACTGACTGACTGAGACTGGACTGGACTGACTGACTGACTGACTGACTGAGACTGACTGACTGCTTTAGTGACTAACTGACTGCACAGGACTGACCGACTGCCTGACTGACTGACTGACTGAATGACTGACTGACTGAGACTAAATGACTGACTGCTTGACTGACTGGCTGAAGGACTAACTGACTGACTGAGTGACTGACTGACTGGACTGACTGACTGAGACTGAATGACTGAGTGCTTGACTGATTGACTGTCAGACTGACTGACTGACTGACTTCGCAAAAGGGAAAAATAAAAAAAAAAGAATTATAAAATTAGAAAAAAATATTTGCATTTAAGATTTCCTTTCCGGCTGGGATTTGAACCCAGGGCGACACTCATGGAAGCCCAACGCTCTCGCCAATATACTATCGGATCTCTGTTGATCGATGTCTTAATTATATTAAAAACAAAAAATGCACCTTAGTAATTATTGATCTAAAATCTTTGAAATCTAAAGGTCGAATGATTAAACTGAAATCAGAATTTTCTTCCGTACATAAATAATCCATATTTGCAAAAGAAAGAAATTGAAAAAAAAAAAGAATATTCAAATTAGAAGAGAAATATATACATGGAAGATTTTCGTTCCGGCCGGGACTCGAACCCAGCACCACGCGCTTGGAACCCAACGGTCTAGCCTTTAGGCTATCGGAGCTCTGTCGATGGAAGTCTTAAATATAATAAAAACAAAAAATGCACCTTGGTAATTATTGATTCAAACACTTTGAAATTTACAGGTCGAATAATTAAACTGACTCAGAATTTTTCTCCCTACATAAATAATCAATATTCGCAAAAGAGAAAAATTTAAAAAAAAAGAAGAAGAAATTTCAAATTAGAAACTAAAAGTATACATTGAAGATTTTCGTTCAGGCTGGGACTCGAACCCAGGGCCACTCGCTTGGAAGCCTAACACTCTAGCCATTAGTCTATGGGAGCTCTGTCGGTGGGAGTTTTAAATATAATAAAAACAAAAAAATGCACCTTGGTAATTGTTTATTTAAACACTTTGAAATCTTCGTGTCGAAAAATTAAACTGACTCAGAATTTTCTTCCCTACATAAATAATCAATAATTGCAAAGGAAAGAAATTGAAAAAAAAAGAATTTTCAAATTAGAAAAGAAATATATACATTGAAGATATTCGCTCCGGCTGGGACTCGAACCCAGGCCACTCGCTTGGAAGACCAGCGGTCTAGCCATTAGGCTATCGGAGTTCTGTCGAGCGGAGTCTTACTGCCTGACTGATACTGCCTGACTGACAGACTGACTCACTGATACTGACTGACTGACTCACTGACTGACCGAGACTGACTGACTAACTGCCTGACTGCCTGAGACTGGACTGACTGACTGACTGACTGACTGACTGACTAACTGACTGACTGAGACTGACTGACTGACTGCTTGACTCTCTGACTGGCTATTTCACTGACTGACTGAATGACTAAATGACTGACTGACACTGACTGACTGACTGCTTGACTACCTGACTGACTGCTTGACTGACTAACTGACTGGACAGGACTGACCGACTGACTGACTGACAGACTGACTGAATAAGGATGACTGACAGACTGACTGAATAAGGCTGACTGACTGACTGACTGACAGACTGACTGAATAAGGCTGACCGACTGACTGACTGCCTGACTGACTGACTGACTGAATGACTGACTGACTGACTGACCGAGACTGACTGACTGACTGACTGAGACTGGACTGGACTGACTGACTGACTGACTGACTGAGACTGACTGACTGCTTTAGTGACTAACTGACTGCACAGGACTGACCGACTGACTGACTGACTGACTGCCTGACTGACTGACTGACTGAATGACTGACTGACTGAGACTAAATGACTGACTGCTTGACTGACTGGCTGAAGGACTAACTGACTGACTGAGTGACTGACTGACTGGACTGACTGACTGAGACTGAATGACTGAGTGCTTGAATGATTGACTGTCAGACTGACTGACTGACTTCGCAAAAGGGAAAAATAAAAAAAAAGAATTATAAAATTAGAAAAAAATATTTGCATTTAAGATTTCCTTTCCGGCTGGAATTTGAACCCAGGGCGACACTCATGGAAGCCAAACGCTCTCGCCAATATACTATCGGATCTCTGTTGATCGGTGTCTTAATTATAATAAAAACAAAAAATGCACCTTAGTAATTATTGATCTAAAATCTTTGAAATCTAAAGGTCGAATGATTAAACTGACTCAGAATTTTCTTCCGTACATAAATAATCCATATTTGCAAAAGAAAGAAATTGAAAAAAAAAAAAGAATCTTCAAATTAGAAGAGAAATATGTACATGGAAGATTTTCGTTCCGGCCGGGACTCGAACCCAGTACCACGCGCTTGGAACCCAACGGTCTAGCCATTAGGCTATCGGAGCTCTGTCGATGGAAGTCTTAAATATAATAAAAACAAAAAATGCACCTTGGTAATTATTGATTCAAACACTTTGAAATTTACAGGTCGAATAATTAAACTGACTCAGAATTTTTCTCCCTACATAAATAATCAATATTCGCAAAAGAGAAAAATTAAAAAAAAAAGAAGAAGAAATTTCAAATTAGAAACTAAAAGTATACATTGAAGATTTTCGTTCAGGCTGGGACTCGAACCCAGGGCCACTCGCTTGGAAGCCTAACACTCTAGCCATTAGTCTATGGGAGCTCTGTCGGTGGGAGTTTTAAATATAATAAAAACAAAAAATGCACCTTGGTAATTGTTTATTTAAACACTTTGAAATCTTCGTGTCGAAAAATTAAACTGACTCAGAATTTTCTTCCCTTCATAAATAATCAATAATTGCAAAGGAAAGAAATTGAAAAAAAAAAGAATTTTCAAATTAGAAAAGAAATATATACATTGAAGATATTCGCTCCGGCTGGGACTCGAACCCAGGCCACTCGCTTGGAAGACCAGCGGTCTAGCCATTAGGCTATCGGAGTTCTGTCGAGCGGAGTCTTACTGCCTGACTGATACTGCCTGACAGACAGACTGACTCACTGACTGACTGATACTGACTGACTGACTGACCGAGACTGACTGACTAACTGCCTGACTGACTGAGACTGGACTGACTGACTGACTGACTGACTGACTGACTAACTGACTGACTGAGACTGACTGACTGACTGCTTGACTCTCTGACTGGCTATTTCACTGACTGACTGAATGACTAAATGATTGACTGACACTGACTGACTGACTGCTTGACTACCTGACTGACTGCTTGACTGACTAACTGACTGGACAGGACTGACCGACTGACTGACTGACAGACTGACTGAATAAGGCTGACTGACTGACTGACTGACAGACTGACTGAATAAGGCTGACCGACTGACTGACTGCCTGACTGACTGACTGACTGAATGACTGACTGACCGAGACTGACTGACTGACTGACTGAGACTGGACTGGACTGACTGACTGACTGACTGAGACTGACTGACTGCTTTAGTGACTAACTGACTGCACAGGACTGACCGACTGACTGACTGACTGACTGCCTGACTGACTGACTGACTGAATGACTGACTGACTGAGACTAAATGACTGACTGCTTGACTGACAGGCTGAAGGACTAACTGACTGACTGAGTGACTGACTGACTGGACTGACTGACTGAGACTGAATGACTGAGTGCTTGACTGATTGACTGTCAGACTGACTGACTGACTTCGCAAAAGGGAAAAATAAAAAAAAAAGAATTATAAAATTAGAAAAAAATATTTGCATTTAAGATTTCCTTTCCGGCTGGGATTTGAACCCAGGGCGACACTCATGGAAGCCCAACGCTCTCGCCAATATACTATCGGATCTCTGTTGATCAGTGTCTTAATTATAATAAAAACAAAAAATGCACCTTAGTAATTATTGATCTAAAATCTTTGAAATCTAAAGGTCGAATGATTAAACTGACTCAGAATTTTCTTCCGTACATAAATAATCCATATTTGCAAAAGAAAGAAATTGAAAAAAAAAAGAATCTTCAAGTTAGAAGAGAAATATATACATGGAAGATTTTCGTTCCGGCCGGGACTCGAACCCAGTACCACGCGCTTGGAACCTAACGGTCTAGCCATTAGGCTATCGGAGCTCTGTCGATGGAAGTCTTAAATATAATAAAAACAAAAAATGCACCTTGGTAATTATTGATTTAAACACTTTGAAATTTACAGGTCGAATAATTAAACTGACTCAGAATTTTTCTCCCTACATAAATAATCAATATTCGCAAAAGAGAAAAATTAAAAAAAAAGAAGAAGAAATTTCAAATTAGAAACTAAAAGTATACATTGAAGATTTTCGTTCAGGCTGGGACTCGAACCCAGGGCCACTCGCTTGGAAGCCTAACACTCTAGCCATTAGTCTATGGGAGCTCTGTCGGTGGGAGTTTTAAATATAATAAAAACAAAAAATGCACCTTGGTAATTGTTTATTTAAACACTTTGAAATCTTCGTGTCGAAAAATTAAACTGACTCAGAATTTTCTTCCCTACATAAATAATCAATAATTGCAAAGGAAAGAAATTGAAAAAAAAAAGAATTTTCAAATTAGAAAAGAAATATATACATTGAAGATATTCGCTCCGGCTGGGACTCGAACCCAGGCCACTCGCTTGGAAGACCAGCGGTCTAGCCATTAGGCTATCGGAGTTCTGTCGAGCGGAGACTTACTGCCTGACTGATACTGCCTGACTGACAGACTGACTCACTGACTGACTGATACTGACTGACTGACTCACTGACTGACCGAGACTGACTGACTAACTGCCTGACTGACTGAGACTGGACTGACTGACTGACTGACTGACTGACTGACTAACTGACTGACTGAGACTGACTGACTGACTGCTTGACTCTCTGACTGGCTATTTCACTGACTGACTGAATGACTAAATGACTGACTGACACTGACTGACTGACTGCTTGACTACCTGACTGACTGCTTGACTGACTAACTGACTGGACGGGACTGACCGACTGACTGACTGACAGACTGACTGAATAAGGCTGACTGACTGACAGACTGACAGACTGACTGAATAAGGCTGACCGACTGACTGACTGCCTGACTGACTGACTGACTGAATGACTGACTGACTGACTGACCGAGACTGACTGACTGACTGACTGAGACTGGACTGGACTGACTGACTGACTGAGACTGGACTGGACTGACTGACTGACTGACTGACTGAGACTGACTGACTGCTTTAGTGACTAACTGACTGCACAGGACTGACCGACTGACTGACTGACTGACTGCCTGACTGACTGACTGACTGAATGACTGACTAACTGAGACTAAATGACTGACTGCTTGACTGACTGGCTGAAGGACTAACTGACTGACTGAGTGACTGACTGACTGGACTGACTGACTGAGACTGAATGACTGAGTGCTTGACTGATTGACTGTCAGACTGACTGACTGACTTCGCAAAAGGGAAAAATAAAAAAAAAAAGAATTATAAAATTAGAAAAAAATATTTGCATTTAAGATTTCCTTTCCGGCTGTGATTTGAACCCAGGGCGACACTCATGGAATCCCAACGCTCTCGCCAATATACTATCGGATCTCTGTTGATCGGTGTCTTAATTATAATAAAAACAAAAAATGCACCTTAGTAATTATTGATCTAAAATCTTTGAAATCTAAAGGTCGAATAATTAAACTGACTCAGAATTTTTCTCCCTACATAAATAATCAATATTCGCAAAAGAGAAAAATTAAAAAAAAAAGAATCTTCAAATTAGAAGAGAAATATATACATGGAAGATTTTCGTTCCTGCCGGGACTCGAACCCAGTACCACGCGCTTGGAACCCAACGGTCTAGCCATTAGGCTATCGGAGCTCTGTCGATGGAAGTCTTAAATATAATAAAAACAAAAAATGCACCTTGGTAATAATTGATTCAAACACTTTGAAATTTACAGGTCGAATAATTAAACTGACTCAGAATTTTTCTCCCTACATAAATAATCAATATTCGCAAAAGAGAAAAATTAAAAAAAAAGAAGAAGAAATTTCAAATTAGAAACTAAAAGTATACATTGAAGATTTTCGTTCAGGCTGGGACTCGAACCCAGGGCCACTCGCTTGGAAGCCTAACACTCTAGCCATTAGTCTATGGCAGCTCTGCCGGTGGGAGTTTTAAATATAATAAAAACAAAAAATGCACCTTGGTAATTGTTTATTTAAACACTTTGAAATCTTCGTGTCGAAAAATTAAACTGACTCAGAATTTTCTTCCCTACATAAATAATCAATAATTGCAAAGGAAAGAAATTGAAAAAAAAAAGAATTTTCAAATTAGAAACTAAAAGTATACATTGAAGATTTTCGTTCAGGCTGGGACTCGAACCCAGGGCCACTCGCTTGGAAGCCTAACACTCTAGCCATTAGTCTATGGGAGTTCTGTCGGTGGGAGTTTTAAATATAATAAAAACAAAAAATGCACCTTGGTAATTGTTTATTTAAACACTTTGAAATCTTCGTATCGAAAAATTAAACTGACTCAGAATTTTCTTCCCTACATAAATAATCAATAATTGCAAAGGAAAGAAATTGAAAAAAAAAAGAATTTTCAAATTAGAAAAGAAATATATACATTGAAGATATTCGCTCCGGCTGGGACTCGAACCCAGGCCACTCGCTTGGAAGACCAGCGGTCTAGCCATTAGGCTATCGGAGTTCTGTCGAGCGGAGTCTTACTGCCTGACTGATACTGCCTGACTGACAGACTGACTCACTGACTGACTGATACTGACTGACTGACTCACTGACTGACCGAGACTGACTGACTAACTGCCTGACTGACTAAGACTGGACTGACTGACTGACTGACTGAGTAACTGACTGACTGAGACTGACTGACTGACTGCTTGACTCTCTGACTGGCTATTTCACAGACTGACTGAATGACTAAATGACTGACTGACACTGACTGACTGACTGCTTGACTGACTAACTGACTGGACAGGACTGACCGACTGACTGACTGACAGACTGACTGAATAAGGATGACTGACAGACGGACTGAATAAGGCTGACTGACTGACTGACTGACAGACTGACTGAATAAGGCTGACCGACTGACTGACTGCCTGACTGACTGACTGACTGAATGACTGACTGACTGAGACTAAATGACTGACTGCTTGACTGACTGGCTGAAAGACTAACTGACTGACTGAGTGACTGACTGACTGGACTGACTGACTGAGACTGAATGACTGAGTGCTTGACTGATTGACTGTCAGACTGACTGACTGACTTCGCAAAAGGGAAAAATAAAAAAAAAAATTATAAAATTAGAAAAAAATATTTGCATTTAAGATTTCCTTTCCGGCTGGGATTTGAACCCAGGGCGACACTCATGGACGCCCAACGCTCTCGCCAATATACTATCGGATCTCTGTTGATCGGTGTCTTAATTATAATAAAAACAAAAAATACACCTTAGTAATTATTGATCTAAAATCTTTGAAATCTAAAGGTCGAATGATTAAACTGACTCAGAATTTTCTTCCGCACATAAATAATCCATATTTGCAAATGAAAGAAATTGAAAAAAAAAAGAATCTTCAAATTAGAAGAGAAATATATACACGGAAGATTTTCGTTCCGGCCGGGACTCGAACCCAGTACCACGCGCTTGGAACCCAACGGTCTAGCCATTAGGCTATCGGAGCTCTGTCGATGGAAGTCTTAAATATAATAAAAACAAAAAATGCACCTTGGTAATTATTGATTCAAACACTTTGAAATTTACAGGTCGAATAATTAAACTGACTCAGAATTTTTCTCCCTACATAAATAATCAATATTCGCAAAAGAGAAAAATTAAAAAAAAAAAAGAAGAAGAAATTTCAAATTAGAAACTAAAAGTATACATTGAAGATTTTCGTTCAGGCTGGGACTCGAACCCAGGGCCACTCGCTTGGAAGCCTAACACTCTAGCCATTAGTCTATGGGAGCTCTGTCGGTGGGAGTTTTAAATATAATAAAAACAAAAAATGCACCTTGGTAATTGTTTATTTAAACACTTTGAAATCTTCGTGTCGAAAAATTAAACTGACTCAGAATTTTCTTCCCCACATAAATAATCAATAATTGCAAAGGAAAGAAATTGAAAAAAAAAAAAGAATTTTCAAATTAGAAAAGAAATATATACATTGAAGATATTCGCTCCGGCTGGGACTCGAACCCAGGCCACTCGCTTGGAAGACCAGCGGTCTAGCCATTAGGCTATCGGAGTTCTGTCGAACGGAGTCTTACTGCCTGACTGATACTGCCTGACTGACAGACTGACTCACTGACTGACTGATACTGACTGACTGACTCACTGACTGACCGAGACTGACTGACTAACTGCCTGACTGACTGAGACTGGACTGACTGACTGACTGACTGACTGACTGACTAACTGACTGACTGAGACTGACTGACTGACTGCTTGACTCTCTGACTGGCTATTTCACTGACTGACTGAATGACTAAATGACTGACTGACACTGACTGACTGACTGCTTGACTACCTGACTGACTGCTTGACTGACTAACTGACTGGACAGGACTGACCGACTGACTGACTGACAGACTGACTGAATAAGGCTGACTGACTGACTGACTGACAGACTGACTGAATAAGGCTGACCGACTGACTGACTAACTGACTGACTGACTGACTGAATGACTGACTGACTGACTGACCGAGACTGACTGACTGAGACTGGACTGTACTGACTGACTGACTGACTGCTTTAGTGACTAACTGACTGCACAGGACTGACCGACTGACTGACTGACTGACTGCCTGACTGACTGACTGACTGAATGACTGACTTACTGAGACTAAATGACTGACTGCTTGACTGACTGGCTGAAGGACTAACTGACTGACTGAGTGACTGACTGACTGGACTGACTGACTGAGACTGAATGACTGAGTGCTTGACTGATTGACTGTCAGACTGACTGACTGACTTCGCAAAAGGGAAAAATAAAAAAAAAGAATTATAAAATTAGAAAAAAATATTTGCATTTAAGATTTCCTTTCCGGCCGGGACTCGAACCCAGTACCACGCGCTAGGAACCCAACGGTCTAGCCATTAGGCTATCGGAGCTCTGTCGATGGAAGTCTTAAATATAATAAAAACAAAAAATGCACCTTGGTAATTATTGATTCAAACACTTTGAAATTTACAGGTCGAATAATTAAACTGACTCAGAATTTTTCTCCCTACATAAATAATCAATATTCGCAAAAGAGAAAAATTAAAAAAAAAGAAGAAGAAATTTCAAATTAGAAACTAAAAGTATACATTGAAGATTTTCGCTCAGGCTGGGACTCGAACCCAGGGCCACTCGCTTGGAAGCCTAACACTCTAGCCATTAGTCTATGGGAGTTCTGTCGGTGGGAGTTTTAAATATAATAAAAACAAAAAATGCACCTTGGTAATTGTTTATTTAAACACTTTGAAATCTTCGTGTCGAAAAATTAAACTGACTCAGAATTTTCTTCCCTACATAAATAATCAATAATTGCAAAGGAAAGAAATTGAAAAAAAAAGAATTTTCAAATTAGAAAAGAAATATATACATTGAAGATATTCGCTCCGGCTGGGACTCGAACCCAGGCCACTCGCTTGGAAGACCAGCGGTCTAGCCATTAGGCTATCGGAGTTCTGTCGAGCGGAGTCTTACTGCCTGACTGATACTGCCTGACTGACAGACTGACTCACTGACTGACCGATACTGACTGACTGACTCACTGACTGACCGAGACTGACTGACTAACTGCCTGACTGACTGAGACTGGACTGACTGACTGACTGACTGACTGAGACTGACTGACTGACTGCTTGACTCTCTGACTGGCTATTTCACAGACTGACTGAATGACTAAATGACTGACTGACACTGACTGACTGACTGCTTGACTGACTAACTGACTGGACAGGACTGACCGACTGACTGACTGACAGACTGACTGAATAAGGATGACTGACAGACGGACTGAATAAGGCTGACTGACTGACTGACTGACAGACTGACTGAATAAGGCTGACCGACTGACTGACTGCCTGACTGACTGACTGACTGAATGACTGACTGACTGAGACTAAATGACTGACTGCTTGACTGACTGGCTGAAGGACTAACTGACTGACTGAGTGACTGACTGACTGGACTGACTGACTGAGACTGAATGACTGAGTGCTTGACTGATTGACTGTCAGACTGACTGACTGACTTCGCAAAAGGGAAAAATAAAAAAAAAAATTAGAAAATTAGAAAAAAATATTTGCATTTAAGATTTCCTTTCCGGCTGGGATTTGAACCCAGGGCGACACTCATGGAAGCCCAACGCTCTCGCCAATACACTATCGGCTCTCTGTTGATCGGTGTCTTAATTATAATAAAAACAAAAAATGCACCTTAGTAATTATTGATCTAAAATCTTTGAAATCTAAAGGTCGAATGATTAAACTGACTCAGAATTTTCTTCCGCACATAAATAATCCATATTTGCAAAAGAAAGAAATTGAAAAAAAAAAGAATCTTCAAATTAGAAGAGAAATATATACACGGAAGATTTTCGTTCCGGCCGGGACTCGAACCTAGTACCACGCGCTTGGAACCCAACGGTCTAGCCATTAGGCTATCGGAGCTCTGTCGATGGAAGTCTTAAATATAATAAAAACAAAAAATGCACCTTGGTAATTATTGATTCAAACACTTTGAAATTTACAGGTCGAATAATTAAACTGACTCAGAATTTTTGTCCCTACATAAATAATCAATATTCGCAAAAGAGAAAAATTAAAAAAAAAAGAAGAAGAAATTTCAAATTAGAAACTAAAAGTATACATTGAAGATTTTCGTTCAGGCTGGGACTCGAACCCAGGGCCACTCGCTTGGAAGCCTAACACTCTAGCCATTAGTCTATGGGAGCTCTGTCGGTGGGAGTTTTAAATATAATAAAAACAAAAAATGCACCTTGGTAATTGTTTATTTAAACACTTTGAAATCTTCGTGTCGAAAAATTAAACTGACTCAGAATTTTCTTCCCTACATAAATAATCAATAATTGCAAAGGAAAGAAATTGAAAAAAAAAAAAAGAATTTTCAAATTAGAAAAGAAATATATACATTGAAGATATTCGCTCCGGCTGGGACTCGAACCCAGGCCTCTCGCTTGGAAGACCAGCGGTCTAGCCATTAGGCTATCGGGGTTCTGTCGAGCGGAGTCTTACTGCCTGACTGATACTGCCTGACTGACAGACTGACTCACTGACTGACTGATACTGACTGACTGACTCACTGACTGACCGAGACTGACTGACTAACTGCCTGACTGACTGAGACTGGACTGACTGACTGACTGACTGACTGACTGACTAACTGACTGACTGAGACTGACTGACTGACTGCTTGACTCTCTGACTGGCTATTTCACTGACTGACTGAATGACTAAATGACTGACTGACACTGACTGACTGACTGCTTGACTACCTGACTGACTGCTTGACTGACTAACTGACTGGACAGGACTGACCGACTGACTGACTGACAGACTGACTGAATAAGGATGACTGACAGACTGACTGAATAAGGCTGACTGACTGACTGACTGACAGACTGACTGAATAAGGCTGACCGACTGACTGACTGCCTGACTGACTGACTGACTGAATGACTGACTGACTGACTGACCGAGACTGACTGACTGACTGACTGAGACTGGACTGTACTGACTGACTGACTGACTGCTTTAGTGACTAACTGACTGCACAGGACTGACCGACTGACTGACTGACTGACTGCCTGACTGACTGACTGACTGAATGACTGACTGACTGAGACTAAATGACTGACAGCTTGACTGACTGGCTGAAGGACTAACTGACTGACTGAGTGACTGACTGACTGGACTGACTGACTGAGACTGAATGACTGAGTGCTTGACTGATTGACTGTCAGACTGACTGACTGACTTCGCAAAAGGGAAAAATAAAAAATAAAAAAGAATTATAAAATTAGAAAAAAAATTTTGCATTTAAGATTTCCTTTCCGGCCGGGACTCGAACCCAGTACCACGCGCTAGGAACCCAACGGTCTAGCCATTAGGCTATCGGAGCTCTGTCGAAGGAAGTCTTAAATATAATAAAAACAAAAAATGCACCTTGGTAATTATTGATTCAAACACTTTGAAATTTACAGGTCGAATAATTAAACTGACTCAGAATTTTTCTCCCTACATAAATAATCAATATTCGCAAAAGAGAAAAATTTAAAAAAAAAGAAGAAGAAATTTCAAATTAGAAACTAAAAGTATACATTTAAGATTTTCGTTCAGGCTGGGACTCGAACCCAGGGCCACTCGCTTGGAAGCCTAACACTCTAGCCATTAGTCTATGGGAGCTCTGTCGGTGGGAGTTTTAAATATAATAAAAACAAAAAATGCACCTTGGTAATTGTTTATTTAAACACTTTGAAATCTTCGTGTCGAAAAATTAAACTGACTCAGAATTTTCTTTCCTACATAAATAATCAATAATTGCAAAGGAAAG
Source organism: Uloborus diversus (assembly GCF_026930045.1). Lineage (NCBI taxonomy): Eukaryota > Metazoa > Arthropoda > Arachnida > Araneae > Uloboridae > Uloborus > Uloborus diversus. The sequence continues at coordinate 174,980 of NW_026558401.1, forward strand.
AAATTGAAAAAAAAAGAATTTTCAAATTAGAAAAGATATATATACATTGAAGATATTCGCTCCGGCTGGGACTCGAACCCAGGCCACTCGCTTGGAAGACCAGCGGTCTAGCCATTAGGCTATCGGAGTTCTGTCGTGCGGAGTCTTACTGCCTGACTGATACTGCCTGACTGACAGACTGACTCACTGACTGACTGATACTGACTGACTGACTCACTGACTGACCGAGACTGACTGACTAACTGCCTGACTGACTGAGACTGGACTGACTGACTGACTGACTGACTAACTGACTGACTGAGACTGACTGACTGACTGCTTGACTCTCTGACTGGCTATTTCACTGACTGACTGAATGACTAAATGACTGACTGACACTGACTGACTGACTGCTTGACTACCTGACTGACTGCTTGACTGACTAACTGACTGGACAGGACTGACCGACTGACTGACTGACAGACTGACTGAATAAGGATGACTGACAGACTGACTGAATAAGGCTGACTGACTGACTGACTGACAGACTGACTGAATAAGGCTGACCGACTGACTGACTGCCTGACTGACTGACTGACTGAATGACTGACTGACTGACTGACTGACTGACTGACTGCTTTAGTGACTAACTGACTGCACAGGACTGACCGACTGACTGACTGACTGACTGCCTGACTGACTGACTGACTGAATGACTAACTGACTGAGACTAAATGACTGACTGCTTGACTGACTGGCTGAAGGACTAACTGACTGACTGAGTGACTGACTGACTGGACTGACTGACTGAGACTGAATGACTGAGTGCTTGACTGATTGACTGTCAGACTGACTTACTGACTTCGCAAAAGGGAAAAATAAAAAATAAAAAAGAATTATAAAATTAGAAAAAAATTTTTGCATTTAAGATTTCCTTTCCGGCCGGGACTCGAACCCAGTACCACGCGCTAGGAACCCAACGGTCTAGCCATTAGGCTATCGGAGCTCTGTCGATGGAAGTCTTAAATATAATAAAAACAAAAAATGCACCTTGGTAATTATTGATTCAAACACTTTGAAATTTACAGGTCGAATAATTAAACTGACTCAGAATTTTTCTCCCTACATAAATAATCAATATTCGCAAAAGAGAAAATTAAAAAAAAGAAGAAGAAATTTCAAATTAGAAACTAAAAGTATACATTGAAGATTTTCGTTCAGGCTGGGACTCGAACCCAGGGCCACTCGCTTGGAAGCCTAACACTCTAGCCATTAGTCTATGGGAGTTCTGTCGGTGGGAGTTTTAAATATAATAAAAACAAAAAATGCACCTTGGTAATTGTTTATTTAAACACTTTGAAATCTTCGTGTCGAAAAATTAAACTGACTCAGAATTTTCTTCCCTACATAAATAATCAATAATTGCAAAGGAAAGAAATTGAAAAAAAAAGAATTTTCAAATTAGAAAAGAAATATATACATTGAAGATATTCGCTCCGGCTGGGACTCGAACCCAGGCCACTCGCTTGGAAGACCAGCGGTCTAGCCATTAGGCTATCGGAGTTCTGTCGAGCGGAGTCTTACTGCCTGACTGATACTGCCTGACTGACAGACTGACTCACTGACTGACTGATACTGACTGACTGACTCACTGACTGACCGAGACTGACTGACTAACTGCCTGACTGACTGAGACTGGACTGACTGACTGACTGACTGACTGACTAACTGACTGACTGAGACTGACTGACTGACTGCTTGACTCTCTGACTGGCTATTTCACTGACTGACTGAATGACTAAATGACTGACTGACACTGACTGACTGACTGCTTGACTACCTGACTGACTGCTTGACTGACTAACTGACTGGACAGGACTGACCGACTGACTGACTGACAGACTGACTGAATAAGGATGACTGACAGACTGACTGAATAAGGCTGACTGACTGACTGACTGAATAAGGCTGACTGACTGACTGACTGACAGACTGACTGAATAAGGCTGACCGACTGACTGACTGCCTGACTGACTGACTGACTGAATGACTGACTGACTGACTGACCGAGACTGACTGACTGACTGACTGAGACTGGACTGGACTGACTGACTGACTGACTGCTTTAGTGACTAACTGACTGCACAGGACTGACCGACTGACTGACTGACTGACTGCCTGACTGACTGACTGACTGAATGACTGACTGACTGAGACTGACTGACTGACTGACTGAGACTGGACTGGACTGACTGACTGACTGACTGCTTTAGTGACTAACTGACTGCACAGGACTGACCGACTGACTGCCTGACTGACTGACTGACTGAATGACTGACTGACTGAGACTAAATGACTGACTGGCTGAAGGACTAACTGACTGACTGAGTGACTGACTGACTGGACTGACTGACTGAGACTGAATGACTGAGTGCTTGACTGATTGACTGTCAGACTGACTGACTGACTTCGCAAAAGGGAAAAATAAAAAAAAAAATTATAAAATTAGAAAAAAATATTTGCATTTAAGATTTCCTTTCCGGCTGGGATTTGAACCCAGGGCGACACTCATGGAAGCCCAACGCTCTCGCCAATATACTAACGGATCTCTGTTGATCGGTGTCTTAATTATAACAAAAACAAAAAATGCACCTTAGTAATTATTGATCTAAAATCTTTGAAATCTAAAGGTCGAATGATTAAACTGACTCAGAATTTTCTTCCGCACATAAATAATCCATATTTGCAAAAGAAAGAAATTGAAAAAAAAAAGAATCTTCAAATTAGAAGAGAAATATATACACGGAAGATTTTCGTTCCGGCCGGGACTCGAACCCAGTACCACGCGCTTGGAACCCAACGGTCTAGCCATTAGGCTATCGGAGCTCTCTCGATGGAAGTCTTAAATATAATAAAAACAAAAAATGCACCTTGGTAATTATTGATTCAAACACTTTGAAATTTACAGGTCGAATAATTAAACTGACTCAGAATTTTTCTCCCTACATAAATAATCAATATTCGCAAAAGAGAAAAATTTAAAAAAAAAAGAAGAAGAAATTTCAAATTAGAAACTAAAAGTATACATTGAAGATTTTCGTTCAGGCTGGGACTCGAACCCAGGGCCACTCGCTTGGAAGCCTAACACTCTAGCCATTAGTCTATGGGAGCTCTGTCGGTGGGAGTTTTAAATATACTAAAAACAAAAAATGCACCTTGGTAATTGTTTATTTAAACACTTTGAAATCTTCGTGTCGAAAAATTAAACTGACTCAGAATTTTCTTCCCTACATAAATAATCAATAATTGCAAAGGAAAGAAATTGAAAAAAAAAGAATTTTCAAATTAGAAAAGAAATATATACATTGAAGATATTCGCTCCGGCTGGGACTCGAACCCAGGCCACTCGCTTGGAAGAGAAGCGGTCTAGCCATTAGGCTATCGGAGTTCTGTCGAGCGGAGTCTTACTGCCTGACTGATACTGCCTGACTGACAGACTGACTCACTGACTGACTGATACTGACTGACTGACTCACTGACTTACCGAGACTGACTGACTAACTGCCTGACTGACTGAGACTGGACTGACTGACTGACTGAGACTGGACTGACTGACTGACTAACTGACTGACTGACTAAAAGACTGACTGAGACTGACTGACTGACTGCTTGACTCTCTGACTGGCTATTTCACTGACTGACTGAATGACTAAATGACTGACTGACACTGACTGACTGACTGCTTGACTACCTGACTGACTGCTTGACTGACTAACTGACTGGACAGGACTGACCGACTGACTGACTGACAGACTGACTGAATAAGGATGACTGACAGACTGACTGAATAAGGCTGACTGACTGACTGACTGACAGACTGACTGAATAAGGCTGACCGACTGACTGACTGCCTGACTGACTGACTGACTGAATGACTGACTGACTGACTGACCGAGACTGACTGACTGACTGACTGAGACTGGACTGGACTGACTGACTGACTGACTGACTGAGATTGACTGACTGCTTTAGTGACTAACTGACTGCACAGGACTGACCGACTGACTGACTGACTGCCTGACTGACTGATTGACTGAATGACTGACTGACTGAGACTAAATGACTGACTGCTTGACTGACTGCCTGACTGACTGACTGAATGACTGACTGACTGAGACTAAATGACTGACTGCTTGACTGACTGGCTGAAGGACTAACTGACTGACTGAGTGACTGACTGACTGGACTGACTGACTGAGACTGAATGACTGAGTGCTTGACTGATTGACTGTCAGACTGACTGACTGACTTCGCAAAAGGGAAAAATAAAAAAAAAAGAATTATAAAATTAGAAAAAAATATTTGCACTTAAGATTTCCTTTCCGGCTGGGATTTGAACCCAGGGCGACACTCATGGAAGCCCAACGCTCTCACCAATATACTATCGGATCTCTGTTGATCGGTGTCTTAATTATAATAAAAACAAAAAATCCACCTTAGTAATTATTGATCTAAAATCTTTGAAATCTAAAGGTCGAAAGATTAAACTGACTCAGAATTTTCTTCCGTACATAAATAATCCATATTTGCAAAAGAAAGAAATTGAAAAAAAAAAGAATCTTCAAATTAGAAGAGAAATATATAGATGGAAGATTTTCGTTCCGGCCGGGACTCGAACCCAGTACCACGCGCTTGGAACCCAACGGTCTAGCCATTAGGCTATCGGAGCTCTGTCGATGGAAGTCTTAAATATAATAAAAACAAAAAATGCACCTTGGTAATTATTGATTCAAACACTTTGAAATTTACAGGTCGAATAATTAAACTGACTCAGAATTTTTCTCCCTACATAAATAGTCAATATTCGCAAAAGAGAAAAATTAAAAAAAAAGAAGAAGAAATTTCAAATTAGAAACTAAAAGTATACATTGAAGATTTTCGTTCAGGCTGGGACTCGAACCCAGGGCCACTCGCTTGGAAGCCTAACACTCTAGCCATTAGTCTATGGGAGTTCTGTCGGTGGGAGTTTTAAGGTATCCGACTACGTTGAAAAGGCGATTTTCGACCAAAATTCCCTTTTTCTCAAAATAGTTTTATTCAACAGCCCCATTCTTTAAGATTATGAAACATTTTAGTTTTATAATCTACGCGAATTAGAACTCACGTTATAAGCATTTGAATACTAAGCGTCTGCAGTATAACGCGTGTTAAGTCAAATCTTTACTTACGTTTTTTGAAGAATGCAATTATTTCTCGATACTGGCTACGGAAAACATGATTTTGCAAATTCTATTCAGTATTCAAGCCTGAAATTTGGCATGCCTGTCTTGTAAGTACTTGTGGGTGAAATAGACCACAGATTATGTAAATGATGAAATATTTTTTGATGTATAGCTTTTTTACCGAAAAAAGGTGAGAAATTTTTGAGAAATTTCTGGATAAAGTCACGTAATTTGTCATAAACCTTAAAATTCTTGAAATATTTCTTAACCTGCGGTCTGTTTCATGTGTAATATTAATACATGTGAAAAAAATCTAAGCAAATTAATTATAGCTAGTTAATTTTTATAAATACAGTGTTTCTCCTAACTGGTAATTTTCAGTCATTTTTGCCAAAAAATCACCCATTTAAAAAAAGTTATTGATATTATGGTTTATTTTTAAGCAAAAAACATGTTTTAAGATCATTCTACTTCTAAAAAAACATTAATATTATTTCATAATAGTGTTTTAAAAAAATACTACTCCGAACCTAGTCGGATACCTTAAATATAATAAAAACAAAAAATGCACCTTGGTAATTGTTTATTTAAACACTTTGAAATCTTCGTGTCGAAAAATTAAACTGACTCAGAATTTTCTTCCCTACATAAATAATCAATAATTGCAAAGGAAAGAAATTGAAAAAAAAAGAATTTTCAAATTAGAAAAGAAATATATACATTGAAGATATTCGCTCCGGCTGGGACTCGAACCCAGGCCACTCGCTTGGAAGACCAGCGGTCTAGCCATTAGGCTATCGGAGTTCTGTCGAGCGGAGTCTTACTGCCTGACTGATACTGCCTGACTGACAGACTGACTCACTGACTGACTGATACTGACTGACTGACTCACTGACTGACCGAGACTGACTGACTAACTGCCTGACTGACTGAGACTGGACTGACTGACTGACTGACTGACTAACTGACTGACTGAGACTGACTGACTGACTGCTTGACTCTCTGACTGGCTATTTCACAGACTGACTGAATGACTAAAGGACTGACTGACACTGACTGACTGACTGCTTGACTGACTAACTGACTGGACAGGACTGACCGACTGACTGACTGACAGACTGACTGAATAAGGATGACTGACAGACGGACTGAATAAGGCTGACTGACTGACTGACTGACAGACTGACTGAATAAGGCTGACCGACTGACTGACTGCCTGACTGACTGACTGACTGAATGACTGACTGACTGAGACTAAATGACTGACTGCTTGACTGACTGGCTGAAGGACTAACTGACTGACTGAGTGACTGACTGACTGGACTGACTGACTGAGAATGAATGACTGAGTGCTTGACTGATTGACTGTCAGACTGACTGACTGACTTCGCAAAAGGGAAAAATAAAAAAAAAAAATTATAAAATTAGAAAAAAATATTTGCATTTAAGATTTCCTTTCCGGCTGGGATTTGAACCCAGGGCGACACACATGGAAGCCCAACGCTCTCGCCAATATACTAACGGATCTCTGTTGATCAGTGTCTTAATTATAATAAAAACAAAAAATGCACCTTAGTAATTATTGATCTAAAATCTTTGAAATCTAAAGGTCGAATGATTAAACTGACTCAGAATTTTCTTCCGCACATAAATAATCCATATTTGCAAAAGAAAGAAATTGAAAAAAAAAAGAATCTTCAAATTAGAAGAGAAATATATACACGGAAGATTTTCGTTCCGGCCGGGACTCGAACCCAGTACCACGCGCTTGGAACCCAACGGTCTAGCCATTAGGCTATCGGAGCTCTCTCGATGGAAGTCTTAAATATAATAAAAACAAAAAATGCACCTTGGTAATTATTGATTCAAACACTTTGAAATTTACAGGTCGAATAATTAAACTGACTCAGAATTTTTCTCCCTACATAAATAATCAATATTCGCAAAAGAGAAAAATTTAAAAAAAAAAGAAGAAGAAATTTCAAATTAGAAACTAAAAGTATACATTGAAGATTTTCGTTCAGGCTGGGACTCGAACCCAGGGCCACTCGCTTGGAAGCCTAACACTCTAGCCATTAGTCTATGGGAGCTCTGTCGGTGGGAGTTTTAAATATAATAAAAACAAAAAATGCACCTTGGTAATTGTTTATTTAAACACTTTGAAATCTTCGTGTCGAAAAATTAAACTGACTCAGAATTTTCTTCCCTACATAAATAATCAATAATTGCAAAGGAAAGAAATTGAAAAAAAAAAAGAATTTTCAAATTAGAAAAGAAATATATACATTGAAGATATTCGCTCCGGCTGGGACTCGAACCCAGGCCACTCGCTTGGAAGACCAGAGGTCTAGCCATTAGGCTATCGGAGTTCTGTCGAGCGGAGTCTTACTGCCTGACTGATACTGCCTGACTGACAGACTGACTCACTGACTGACTGATACTGACTGACTGACTCACTGACTGACCGAGACTGACTGACTAACTGCCTGACTGACTGAGACTGGACTGACTGACTGACTGACTGACTGACTAACTGACTGACTGAGACTGACTGACTGACTGCTTGACTCTCTGACTGGCTATTTCACTGACTGACTGAATGACTAAATGACTGACTGACACTGACTGACTGACTGCTTGACTACCTGACTGACTGCTTGACTGACTAACTGACTGGACAGGACTGACCGACTGACTGACTGACAGACTGACTGAATAAGGATGACTGACGGACTGACTGAATAAGGCTGACTGACTGACTGACTGACAGACTGACTGAATAAGGCTGACCGACTGACTGACTGCCTGACTGACTGACTGACTGAATGACTGACTGACTGACTGACCGAGACTGACTGACTGACTGACTGAGACTGGACTGTACTGACTGACTGACTGACTGCTTTAGTGACTAACTGACTGCACAGGACTGACCGACTGACTGACTGACTGACTGCCTGACTGACTGACTGACTGAATGACTGACTGACTGAGACTAAATGACTGACTGCTTGACTGACTGGCTGAAGGACTAACTGACTGACTGAGTGACTGACTGACTGGACTGACTGACTGAGACTGAATGACTGAGTGCTTGACTGATTGACTGTCAGACTGACTGACTGACTTCGCAAAAGGGAAAAATAAAAAATAAAAAAGAATTATAAAATTAGAAAAAAATTTTTGCATTTAAGATTTCCTTTCCGGCCGGGACTCGAACCCAGTACCACGCGCTAGGAACCCAACGGTCTAGCCATTAGGCTATCGGAGCTCTGTCGAAGGAAGTCTTAAATATAATAAAAACAAAAAATGCATCTTGGTAATTATTGATTCAAACACTTTGAAATTTACAGGTCGAATAATTAAACTGACTCAGAATTTTTCTCCCTACATAAATAATCAATATTCGCAAAAGAGAAAAATTTAAAAAAAAAAGAAGAAGAAATTTCAAATTAGAAACTAAAAGTATACATTGAAGATTTTCGTTCAGGCTGGGACTCGAACCCAGGGCCACTCGCTTGGAAGCCTAACACTCTAGCCATTAGTCTATGGTAGCTCTGTCGGTGGGAGTTTTAAATATAATAAAAACAAAAAATGCACCTTGGTAATTGTTTATTTAAACACTTTGAAATCTTCGTGTCGAAAAATTAAACTGACTCAGAATTTTCTTCCCTACATAAATAATCAATAATTGCAAAGGAAAGAAATTGAAAAAAAAAGAATTTTCAAATTAGAAAAGATATATATACATTGAAGATATTCGCTCCGGCTGGGACTCGAACCCAGGCCACTCGCTTGGAAGACCAGCGGTCTAGCCATTAGGCTATCGGAGCTCTGTCGATGGAAGTCTTAAATATAATAAAAACAAAAAATGCACCTTGGTAATTATTGATTCAAACACTTTGAAATTTACAGGTCGAATAATTAAACTGACTCAGAATTTTTCTCCCTACATAAATAATCAATATTCGCAAAAGAGAAAAATTAAAAAAAAAAGAAGAAGAAATTTCAAATTAGAAACTAAAAGTATACATTGAAGATTTTCGTTCAGGCTGGGACTCGAACCCAGGGCCACTCGCTTGGAAGCCTAACACTCTAGCCATTAGTCTATGGGAGCTCTGTCGGTGGGAGTTTTAAATATAATAAAAACAAAAAATGCACCTTGGTAATTGTTTATTTAAACACTTTGAAATCTTCGTGTCGAAAAATTAAACTGACTCAGAATTTTCTTCCCTACATAAATAATCAATAATTGCAAAGGAAAGAAATTGAAAAAAAAAAGAATTTTCAAATTAGAAAAGAAATATATACATTGAAGATATTCGCTCCGGCTGGGACTCGAACCCAGGCCACTCGCTTGGAAGACCAGCGGTCTAGCCATTAGGCTATCGGAGTTCTGTGGAGCGGAGTCTTACTGCCTGACTGATACTGCCTGACTGACAGACTGACTCACTGACTGACTGATACTGACTGACTGACTCACTGACTGACCGAGACTGACTGACTAACTGCCTGACTGACTGAGACTGGACTGACTGACTGACTGACTAACTGACTGACTGAGACTGACTGACTGAGACTGACTGACTGACTGCTTGACTCTCTGACTGGCTATTTCACTGACTGACTGAATGAATAAATGACTGACTGACACTGACTGACTGACTGCTTGACTACCTGACTGACTGCTTGACTGACTAACTGACTGGACAGGACTGACCGACTGACTGACTGACAGACTGACTGAATAAGGCTGACTGACTGACTGACTGACAGACTGACTGAATAAGGCTGACCGACTGACTGACTGCCTGACTGACTGAATGACTGACTGACTGACTGACCGAGACTGACTGACTGACTGACTGAGACTGGACTGTACTGACTGACTGACTGACTGCTTTAGTGACTAACTGACTGCACAGGACTGACCGACTGACTGACTGACTGACTGCCTGACTGACTGACTGACTGAATGACTGACTGACTGAGACTAAATGACTGACTGCTTGACTGACTGGCTGAAGGACTAACTGACTGACTGAGTGACTGACTGACTGGACTGACTGACTGAGACTGAATGACTGAGTGCTTGACTGATTGACTGTCAGACTGACTGACTGACTTCGCAAAAGGGAAAAATAAAAAATAAAAAAGAATTATAAAATTAGAAAAAAATTTTTGCATTTAAGATTTCCTTTCCGGCCGGGACTCGAACCCAGTACCACGCGCTAGGAACCCAACGGTCTAGCCATTAGGCTATCGGAGCTCTGTCGAAGGAAGTCTTAAATATAATAAAAACAAAAAATGCATCTTGGTAATTATTGATTCAAACACTTTGAAATTTACAGGTCGAATAATTAAACTGACTCAGAATTTTTCTCCCTACATAAATAATCAATATTCGCAAAAGAGAAAAATTTAAAAAAAAAAGAAGAAGAAATTTCAAATTAGAAACTAAAAGTATACATTGAAGATTTTCGTTCAGGCTGGGACTCGAACCCAGGGCCACTCGCTTGGAAGCCTAACACTCTAGCCATTAGTCTATGGGAGCTCTGTCGGTGGGAGTTTTAAATATAATAAAAACAAAAAATGCACCTTGGTAATTGTTTATTTAAACACTTTGAAATCTTCGTGTCGAAAAATTGAACTGACTCAGAATTTTCTTCCCTACATAAATAATCAATAATTGCAAAGGAAAGAAATTGAAAAAAAAAGAATTTTCAAATTAGAAAAGATATATATACATTGAAGATATTCGCTCCGGCTGGGACTCGAACCCAGGCCACTCGCTTGGAAGACCAGCGGTCTAGCCATTAGGCTATCGGAGCTCTGTCGATGGAAGTCTTAAATATAATAAAAACAAAAAATGCACCTTGGTAATTATTGATTCAAACACTTTGAAATTTACAGGTCGAATAATTAAACTGACTCAGAATTTTTCTCCCTACATAAATAATCAATATTCGCAAAAGAGAAAAATTTAAAAAAAAAGAAGAAGAAATTTCAAATTAGAAACTAAAAGTATACATTGAAGATTTTCGTTCAGGCTGGGACTCGAACCCAGGGACACTCGCTTGGAAGCCTAACACTCTAGCCATTTGTCTATGGGAGCTCTGTGGGTGGGAGTTTTAAATATAATAAAAACAAAAAATGCACCTTGGTAATTGTTTATTTAAACACTTTGAAATCTTCGTGTCGAAAAATTAAACTGACTCAGAATTTTCTTCCCTACATAAATAATCAATAATTGCAAAGGAAAGAAATTGAAAAAAAAAGAATTTTCAAATTAGAAAAGAAATATATACATTGAAGATATTCGCTCCGGCTGGGACTCGAACCCAGGCCACTCGCTTGGAAGACCAGAGGTCTAGCCATTAGGCTATCGGAGTTCTGTCGAGCGGAGTCTTACTGCCTGACTGATACTGCCTGACTGACAGACTGACTCACTGACTGACTGATACTGACTGACTGACTCACTGACTGACCGAGACTGACTGACTAACTGCCTGACTGACTGAGACTGGACTGACTGACTGACTGACTGACTAACTGACTGACTGAGACTGACTGACTGACTGCTTGACTCTCTGACTGGCTATTTCACTGACTGACTGAATGACTAAATGACTGACTGACACTGACTGACTGACTGCTTGACTACCTGACTGACTGCTTGACTGACTAACTGACTGGACAGGACTGACAGACTGACTGACTGACAGACTGACTGAATAAGGATGACTGACAGACTGACTGAATAAGGCTGACTGACTGACTGACTGACAGACTGACTGAATAAGGATGACTGACAGACTGACTGAATAAGGCTGACTGACTGACTGACTGACAGACTGACTGAATAAGGCTGACCGACTGACTGACTGCCTGACTGACTGACTGACTGAATGACTGACTGACTGACTGACCGAGACTGACTGACTGACTGACTGAGACTGGACTGGACTGACTGACTGACTGACTGACTGAGACTGACTGACTGCTTTAGTGACTAACTGACTGCACAGGACTGACCGACTGACTGACTGACTGACTGCCTGACTGACTGACTGACTGAATGACTGACTGACTGAGACTAAATGACTGACTGCTTGACTGACTGGCTGAAGGACTAACTGACTGACTGAGTGACTAACTGACTGGACTGACTGACTGAGACTGAATGACTGAGTGCTTGACTGATTGACTGTCAGACTGACTGACTGACTTCGCAAAAGGGAAAAATAAAAAAAAAGAATTATAAAATTAGAAAAAAGTATTTGCATTTAAGATTTCCTTTCCGGCTGGGATTTGAACCCAGGGCGACACTCATGGAAGCCCAACGCTCTCGCCAATATACTATCGGATCTCTGTTGATCGGTGTCTTAATTATAATAAAAACAAAAAATGCACCTTAGTAATTAATGATCTAAAATCTTTGAAATCTAAAGGTCGAATGATTAAACTGACTCAGAATTTTCTTCCGTACATAAATAATCCATATTTGCAAAAGAAAGAAATTGAAAAAAAAAAGAATCTTCAAATTAGAAGAGAAATATATACATGGAAGATCTTCGTTCCGGCCGGGACTCGAACCCAGTACCACGCGCTTGGAACCCAACGGTCTAGCCATTAGGCTATCGGAGCTCTGTCGATGGAAGTCTTAAATATAATAAAAACAAAAAATGCACCTTGGTAATTATTGATTCAAACACTTTGAAATTTACAGGTCGAATAATTAAACTGACTCAGAATTTTTCTCCCTACATAAATAATCAATATTCGCAAAAGAGAAAAATTTAAAAAAAAAAGAAGAAGAAATTTCAAATTAGAAACTAAAAGTATACATTGAAGATTTTCGTTCAGGCTGGGACTCGAACCCAGGGCCACTCGCTTGGAAGCCTAACACTCTAGCCATTAGTCTATGGGAGCTCTGTCGGTGGGAGTTTTAAATATACTAAAAACAAAAAATGCACCTTGGTAATTGTTTATTTAAACACTTTGAAATCTTCGTGTCGAAAAATTAAACTGACTCAGAATTTTCTTCCCTACATAAATAATCAATAATTGCAAAGGAAAGAAATTGAAAAAAAAAGAATTTTCAAATTAGAAAAGAAATATATACATTGAAGATATTCGCTCCGGCTGGGACTCGAACCCAGGCCACTCGCTTGGAAGACCAGCGGTCTAGCCATTAGGCTATCGGAGTTCTGTCGAGCGGAGTCTTACTGCCTGACTGATACTGCCTGACTGACAGACTGACTCACTGACTGACTGATACTGACTGACTGACTCACTGACTTACCGAGACTGACTGACTAACTGCCTGACTGACTGAGACTGGACTGACTGACTGACTGAGACTGGACTGACTGACTGACTAACTGACTGACTGACTAAAAGACTGACTGAGACTGACTGACTGACTGCTTGACTCTCTGACTGGCTATTTCACTGACTGACTGAATGACTAAATGACTGACTGACACTGACTGACTGACTGCTTGACTACCTGACTGACTGCTTGACTGACTAACTGACTGGACAGGACTGACCGACTGACTGACTGACAGACTGACTGAATAAGGATGACTGACAGACTGACTGAATAAGGCTGACTGACTGACTGACTGACAGACTGACTGAATAAGGCTGACCGACTGACTGACTGCCTGACTGACTGACTGACTGAATGACTGACTGACTGACTGACCGAGACTGACTGACTGACTGACTGAGACTGGACTGGACTGACTGACTGACTGACTGACTGAGATTGACTGACTGCTTTAGTGACTAACTGACTGCACAGGACTGACCGACTGACTGACTGACTGCCTGACTGACTGATTGACTGAATGACTGACTGACTGAGACTAAATGACTGACTGCTTGACTGACTGCCTGACTGACTGACTGAATGACTGACTGACTGAGACTAAATGACTGACTGCTTGACTGACTGGCTGAAGGACTAACTGACTGACTGAGTGACTGACTGACTGGACTGACTGACTGAGACTGAATGACTGAGTGCTTGACTGATTGACTGTCAGACTGACTGACTGACTTCGCAAAAGGGAAAAATAAAAAAAAAAGAATTATAAAATTAGAAAAAAATATTTGCACTTAAGATTTCCTTTCCGGCTGGGATTTGAACCCAGGGCGACACTCATGGAAGCCCAACGCTCTCACCAATATACTATCGGATCTCTGTTGATCGGTGTCTTAATTATAATAAAAACAAAAAATCCACCTTAGTAATTATTGATCTAAAATCTTTGAAATCTAAAGGTCGAAAGATTAAACTGACTCAGAATTTTCTTCCGTACATAAATAATCCATATTTGCAAAAGAAAGAAATTGAAAAAAAAAAGAATCTTCAAATTAGAAGAGAAATATATAGATGGAAGATTTTCGTTCCGGCCGGGACTCGAACCCAGTACCACGCGCTTGGAACCCAACGGTCTAGCCATTAGGCTATCGGAGCTCTGTCGATGGAAGTCTTAAATATAATAAAAACAAAAAATGCACCTTGGTAATTATTGATTCAAACACTTTGAAATTTACAGGTCGAATAATTAAACTGACTCAGAATTTTTCTCCCTACATAAATAGTCAATATTCGCAAAAGAGAAAAATTAAAAAAAAAGAAGAAGAAATTTCAAATTAGAAACTAAAAGTATACATTGAAGATTTTCGTTCAGGCTGGGACTCGAACCCAGGGCCACTCGCTTGGAAGCCTAACACTCTAGCCATTAGTCTATGGGAGTTCTGTCGGTGGGAGTTTTAAATATAATAAAAACAAAAAATGCACCTTGGTAATTGTTTATTTAAACACTTTGAAATCTTCGTGTCGAAAAATTAAACTGACTCAGAATTTTCTTCCCTACATAAATAATCAATAATTGCAAAGGAAAGAAATTGAAAAAAAAAGAATTTTCAAATTAGAAAAGAAATATATACATTGAAGATATTCGCTCCGGCTGGGACTCGAACCCAGGCCACTCGCTTGGAAGACCAGCGGTCTAGCCATTAGGCTATCGGAGTTCTGTCGAGCGGAGTCTTACTGCCTGACTGATACTGCCTGACTGACAGACTGACTCACTGACTGACTGATACTGACTGACTGACTCACTGACTGACCGAGACTGACTGACTAACTGCCTGACTGACTGAGACTGGACTGACTGACTGACTGACTGACTAACTGACTGACTGAGACTGACTGACTGACTGCTTGACTCTCTGACTGGCTATTTCACAGACTGACTGAATGACTAAATGACTGACTGACACTGACTGACTGACTGCTTGACTGACTAACTGACTGGACAGGACTGACCGACTGACTGACTGACAGACTGACTGAATAAGGATGACTGACAGACGGACTGAATAAGGCTGACTGACTGACTGACTGACAGACTGACTGAATAAGGCTGACCGACTGACTGACTGCCTGACTGACTGACTGACTGAATGACTGACTGACTGAGACTAAATGACTGACTGCTTGACTGACTGGCTGAAGGACTAACTGACTGACTGAGTGACTGACTGACTGGACTGACTGACTGAGAATGAATGACTGAGTGCTTGACTGATTGACTGTCAGACTGACTGACTGACTTCGCAAAAGGGAAAAATAAAAAAAAAAAATTATAAAATTAGAAAAAAATATTTGCATTTAAGATTTCCTTTCCGGCTGGGATTTGAACCCAGGGCGACACACATGGAAGCCCAACGCTCTCGCCAATATACTAACGGATCTCTGTTGATCAGTGTCTTAATTATAATAAAAACAAAAAATGCACCTTAGTAATTATTGATCTAAAATCTTTGAAATCTAAAGGTCGAATGATTAAACTGACTCAGAATTTTCTTCCGCACATAAATAATCCATATTTGCAAAAGAAAGAAATTGAAAAAAAAAAGAATCTTCAAATTAGAAGAGAAATATATACACGGAAGATTTTCGTTCCGGCCGGGACTCGAACCCAGTACCACGCGCTTGGAACCCAACGGTCTAGCCATTAGGCTATCGGAGCTCTCTCGATGGAAGTCTTAAATATAATAAAAACAAAAAATGCACCTTGGTAATTATTGATTCAAACACTTTGAAATTTACAGGTCGAATAATTAAACTGACTCAGAATTTTTCTCCCTACATAAATAATCAATATTCGCAAAAGAGAAAAATTTAAAAAAAAAAGAAGAAGAAATTTCAAATTAGAAACTAAAAGTATACATTGAAGATTTTCGTTCAGGCTGGGACTCGAACCCAGGGCCACTCGCTTGGAAGCCTAACACTCTAGCCATTAGTCTATGGGAGCTCTGTCGGTGGGAGTTTTAAATATAATAAAAACAAAAAATGCACCTTGGTAATTGTTTATTTAAACACTTTGAAATCTTCGTGTCGAAAAATTAAACTGACTCAGAATTTTCTTCCCTACATAAATAATCAATAATTGCAAAGGAAAGAAATTGAAAAAAAAAAAGAATTTTCAAATTAGAAAAGAAATATATACATTGAAGATATTCGCTCCGGCTGGGACTCGAACCCAGGCCACTCGCTTGGAAGACCAGAGGTCTAGCCATTAGGCTATCGGAGTTCTGTCGAGCGGAGTCTTACTGCCTGACTGATACTGCCTGACTGACAGACTGACTCACTGACTGACTGATACTGACTGACTGACTCACTGACTGACCGAGACTGACTGACTAACTGCCTGACTGACTGAGACTGGACTGACTGACTGACTGACTGACTGACTAACTGACTGACTGAGACTGACTGACTGACTGCTTGACTCTCTGACTGGCTATTTCACTGACTGACTGAATGACTAAATGACTGACTGACACTGACTGACTGACTGCTTGACTACCTGACTGACTGCTTGACTGACTAACTGACTGGACAGGACTGACCGACTGACTGACTGACAGACTGACTGAATAAGGATGACTGACGGACTGACTGAATAAGGCTGACTGACTGACTGACTGACAGACTGACTGAATAAGGCTGACCGACTGACTGACTGCCTGACTGACTGACTGACTGAATGACTGACTGACTGACTGACCGAGACTGACTGACTGACTGACTGAGACTGGACTGTACTGACTGACTGACTGACTGCTTTAGTGACTAACTGACTGCACAGGACTGACCGACTGACTGACTGACTGACTGCCTGACTGACTGACTGACTGAATGACTGACTGACTGAGACTAAATGACTGACTGCTTGACTGACTGGCTGAAGGACTAACTGACTGACTGAGTGACTGACTGACTGGACTGACTGACTGAGACTGAATGACTGAGTGCTTGACTGATTGACTGTCAGACTGACTGACTGACTTCGCAAAAGGGAAAAATAAAAAATAAAAAAGAATTATAAAATTAGAAAAAAATTTTTGCATTTAAGATTTCCTTTCCGGCCGGGACTCGAACCCAGTACCACGCGCTAGGAACCCAACGGTCTAGCCATTAGGCTATCGGAGCTCTGTCGAAGGAAGTCTTAAATATAATAAAAACAAAAAATGCATCTTGGTAATTATTGATTCAAACACTTTGAAATTTACAGGTCGAATAATTAAACTGACTCAGAATTTTTCTCCCTACATAAATAATCAATATTCGCAAAAGAGAAAAATTTAAAAAAAAAAGAAGAAGAAATTTCAAATTAGAAACTAAAAGTATACATTGAAGATTTTCGTTCAGGCTGGGACTCGAACCCAGGGCCACTCGCTTGGAAGCCTAACACTCTAGCCATTAGTCTATGGTAGCTCTGTCGGTGGGAGTTTTAAATATAATAAAAACAAAAAATGCACCTTGGTAATTGTTTATTTAAACACTTTGAAATCTTCGTGTCGAAAAATTAAACTGACTCAGAATTTTCTTCCCTACATAAATAATCAATAATTGCAAAGGAAAGAAATTGAAAAAAAAAGAATTTTCAAATTAGAAAAGATATATATACATTGAAGATATTCGCTCCGGCTGGGACTCGAACCCAGGCCACTCGCTTGGAAGACCAGCGGTCTAGCCATTAGGCTATCGGAGCTCTGTCGATGGAAGTCTTAAATATAATAAAAACAAAAAATGCACCTTGGTAATTATTGATTCAAACACTTTGAAATTTACAGGTCGAATAATTAAACTGACTCAGAATTTTTCTCCCTACATAAATAATCAATATTCGCAAAAGAGAAAAATTAAAAAAAAAAGAAGAAGAAATTTCAAATTAGAAACTAAAAGTATACATTGAAGATTTTCGTTCAGGCTGGGACTCGAACCCAGGGCCACTCGCTTGGAAGCCTAACACTCTAGCCATTAGTCTATGGGAGCTCTGTCGGTGGGAGTTTTAAATATAATAAAAACAAAAAATGCACCTTGGTAATTGTTTATTTAAACACTTTGAAATCTTCGTGTCGAAAAATTAAACTGACTCAGAATTTTCTTCCCTACATAAATAATCAATAATTGCAAAGGAAAGAAATTGAAAAAAAAAAGAATTTTCAAATTAGAAAAGAAATATATACATTGAAGATATTCGCTCCGGCTGGGACTCGAACCCAGGCCACTCGCTTGGAAGACCAGCGGTCTAGCCATTAGGCTATCGGAGTTCTGTGGAGCGGAGTCTTACTGCCTGACTGATACTGCCTGACTGACAGACTGACTCACTGACTGACTGATACTGACTGACTGACTCACTGACTGACCGAGACTGACTGACTAACTGCCTGACTGACTGAGACTGGACTGACTGACTGACTGACTAACTGACTGACTGAGACTGACTGACTGAGACTGACTGACTGACTGCTTGACTCTCTGACTGGCTATTTCACTGACTGACTGAATGAATAAATGACTGACTGACACTGACTGACTGACTGCTTGACTACCTGACTGACTGCTTGACTGACTAACTGACTGGACAGGACTGACCGACTGACTGACTGACAGACTGACTGAATAAGGCTGACTGACTGACTGACTGACAGACTGACTGAATAAGGCTGACCGACTGACTGACTGCCTGACTGACTGAATGACTGACTGACTGACTGACCGAGACTGACTGACTGACTGACTGAGACTGGACTGTACTGACTGACTGACTGACTGCTTTAGTGACTAACTGACTGCACAGGACTGACCGACTGACTGACTGACTGACTGCCTGACTGACTGACTGACTGAATGACTGACTGACTGAGACTAAATGACTGACTGCTTGACTGACTGGCTGAAGGACTAACTGACTGACTGAGTGACTGACTGACTGGACTGACTGACTGAGACTGAATGACTGAGTGCTTGACTGATTGACTGTCAGACTGACTGACTGACTTCGCAAAAGGGAAAAATAAAAAATAAAAAAGAATTATAAAATTAGAAAAAAATTTTTGCATTTAAGATTTCCTTTCCGGCCGGGACTCGAACCCAGTACCACGCGCTAGGAACCCAACGGTCTAGCCATTAGGCTATCGGAGCTCTGTCGAAGGAAGTCTTAAATATAATAAAAACAAAAAATGCATCTTGGTAATTATTGATTCAAACACTTTGAAATTTACAGGTCGAATAATTAAACTGACTCAGAATTTTTCTCCCTACATAAATAATCAATATTCGCAAAAGAGAAAAATTTAAAAAAAAAAGAAGAAGAAATTTCAAATTAGAAACTAAAAGTATACATTGAAGATTTTCGTTCAGGCTGGGACTCGAACCCAGGGCCACTCGCTTGGAAGCCTAACACTCTAGCCATTAGTCTATGGGAGCTCTGTCGGTGGGAGTTTTAAATATAATAAAAACAAAAAATGCACCTTGGTAATTGTTTATTTAAACACTTTGAAATCTTCGTGTCGAAAAATTGAACTGACTCAGAATTTTCTTCCCTACATAAATAATCAATAATTGCAAAGGAAAGAAATTGAAAAAAAAAGAATTTTCAAATTAGAAAAGATATATATACATTGAAGATATTCGCTCCGGCTGGGACTCGAACCCAGGCCACTCGCTTGGAAGACCAGCGGTCTAGCCATTAGGCTATCGGAGCTCTGTCGATGGAAGTCTTAAATATAATAAAAACAAAAAATGCACCTTGGTAATTATTGATTCAAACACTTTGAAATTTACAGGTCGAATAATTAAACTGACTCAGAATTTTTCTCCCTACATAAATAATCAATATTCGCAAAAGAGAAAAATTTAAAAAAAAAGAAGAAGAAATTTCAAATTAGAAACTAAAAGTATACATTGAAGATTTTCGTTCAGGCTGGGACTCGAACCCAGGGACACTCGCTTGGAAGCCTAACACTCTAGCCATTTGTCTATGGGAGCTCTGTGGGTGGGAGTTTTAAATATAATAAAAACAAAAAATGCACCTTGGTAATTGTTTATTTAAACACTTTGAAATCTTCGTGTCGAAAAATTAAACTGACTCAGAATTTTCTTCCCTACATAAATAATCAATAATTGCAAAGGAAAGAAATTGAAAAAAAAAGAATTTTCAAATTAGAAAAGAAATATATACATTGAAGATATTCGCTCCGGCTGGGACTCGAACCCAGGCCACTCGCTTGGAAGACCAGAGGTCTAGCCATTAGGCTATCGGAGTTCTGTCGAGCGGAGTCTTACTGCCTGACTGATACTGCCTGACTGACAGACTGACTCACTGACTGACTGATACTGACTGACTGACTCACTGACTGACCGAGACTGACTGACTAACTGCCTGACTGACTGAGACTGGACTGACTGACTGACTGACTGACTAACTGACTGACTGAGACTGACTGACTGACTGCTTGACTCTCTGACTGGCTATTTCACTGACTGACTGAATGACTAAATGACTGACTGACACTGACTGACTGACTGCTTGACTACCTGACTGACTGCTTGACTGACTAACTGACTGGACAGGACTGACAGACTGACTGACTGACAGACTGACTGAATAAGGATGACTGACAGACTGACTGAATAAGGCTGACTGACTGACTGACTGACAGACTGACTGAATAAGGATGACTGACAGACTGACTGAATAAGGCTGACTGACTGACTGACTGACAGACTGACTGAATAAGGCTGACCGACTGACTGACTGCCTGACTGACTGACTGACTGAATGACTGACTGACTGACTGACCGAGACTGACTGACTGACTGACTGAGACTGGACTGGACTGACTGACTGACTGACTGACTGAGACTGACTGACTGCTTTAGTGACTAACTGACTGCACAGGACTGACCGACTGACTGACTGACTGACTGCCTGACTGACTGACTGACTGAATGACTGACTGACTGAGACTAAATGACTGACTGCTTGACTGACTGGCTGAAGGACTAACTGACTGACTGAGTGACTAACTGACTGGACTGACTGACTGAGACTGAATGACTGAGTGCTTGACTGATTGACTGTCAGACTGACTGACTGACTTCGCAAAAGGGAAAAATAAAAAAAAAGAATTATAAAATTAGAAAAAAGTATTTGCATTTAAGATTTCCTTTCCGGCTGGGATTTGAACCCAGGGCGACACTCATGGAAGCCCAACGCTCTCGCCAATATACTATCGGATCTCTGTTGATCGGTGTCTTAATTATAATAAAAACAAAAAATGCACCTTAGTAATTAATGATCTAAAATCTTTGAAATCTAAAGGTCGAATGATTAAACTGACTCAGAATTTTCTTCCGTACATAAATAATCCATATTTGCAAAAGAAAGAAATTGAAAAAAAAAAGAATCTTCAAATTAGAAGAGAAATATATACATGGAAGATCTTCGTTCCGGCCGGGACTCGAACCCAGTACCACGCGCTTGGAACCCAACGGTCTAGCCATTAGGCTATCGGAGCTCTGTCGATGGAAGTCTTAAATATAATAAAAACAAAAAATGCACCTTGGTAATTATTGATTCAAACACTTTGAAATTTACAGGTCGAATAATTAAACTGACTCAGAATTTTTCTCCCTACATAAATAATCAATATTCGCAAAAGAGAAAAATTAAAAAAAAAGAAGAAGAAATTTCAAATTAGAAACTAAAAGTATACATTGAAGATTTTCGTTCAGGCTGGGACTCGAACCCAGGGCCACTCGCTTGGAAGCCTAACACTCTAGCCATTAGTCTATGGGAGCTCTGTCGGTGGGAGTTTTAAATATAATAAAAACAAAAAATGCACCTTGGTAATTGTTTATTTAAACACTTTGAAATCTTAGTGTCGAAAAATTAAACTGACTCAGAATTTTCTTCCCTACATAAATAATCAATAATTGCAAAGGAAAGAAATTGAAAAAAAAAAGAATTTTCAAATTAGAAAAGAAATATATACATTGACGATATTCGCTCCGGCTGGGACTCGAACCCAGGCCACTCGCTTGGAAGACCAGCGGTCTAGCCATTAGGCTATCGGAGTTCTGTCGAGCGGAGTCTTACTGCCTGACTGATACTGCCTGACTGACAGACTGACTCACTGACTGACTGATACTGACTGACTGACTAACTGCCTGACTGACTGAGACTGGACTGACTGACTGAGACTGACTGACTGACTAACTGACTGACTGAGACTGACTGACTGACTGCTTGACTCTCTGACTGGCTATTTCACTGACTGACTGAATGACTAAATGACTGACTGACACTGACTGACTGACTGCTTGACTACCTGACTGACTGCTTGACTGACTAACTGACTGGACAGGACTGACCGACTGACTGGACAGGACTGACCGACTGACTGACTGACAGACTGACTGAATAAGGATGACTGACACACTGACTGAATAAGGCTGACTGACTGACTGACTGACTGACAGACTGACTGAATAAGGCTGACCGACTGACTGACTGCCTGACTGACTGAATGACTGACTGACTGACTGACCGAGACTGACTGACTGACTGACTGAGACTGGACTGGACTGACTGACTGACTGACTGACTGAGACTGACTGACTGCTTTAGTGACTAACTGACTGCACAGGACTGACCGACTGACTGACTGACTGACTGCCTGACTGACTGAATGACTGACTGACTGAGACTAAATGACTGACTGCTTGACTGACTGGCTGAAGGACTAACTGACTGACTGAGTGACTGACTGACTGGACTGACTGACTGAGACTGAATGACTGAGTGCTTGACTGATTGACTGTCAGACTGACTGACTGACTTTGCAAAAGGGAAAAATAAAAAAAAAAGAATTATAAAATTAGAAAAAAATACTTGCATTTAAGATTTCCTTTCCGGCTGGGATTTGAACCCAGGGCGACACTCATGGAAGCCCATCGCTCTCGCCAATATACTATCGGATCTCTGTTGATCGGTGTCTTAATTATAATAAAAACAAAAAATGCACCTTAGTAATTATTGATCTAAAATCTTTGAAATCTAAAGGTCGAATGATTAAACTGACTCAGAATTTTCTTCCGTACATAAATAATCCATATTTGCAAAAGAAAGAAATTGAAAAAAAAAAGAATCTTCAAATTAGAAGAGAAATATATACATGAAAGATTTTCGTTCCGGCCGGGACTCGAACCCAGTACCACGCGCTTGGAACCCAACGGTCTAGCCATTAGGCTATCGGAGCTCTGTCGATGGAAGTCTTAAATATAATAAAAACAAAAAATGCACCTTGGTAATTATTGATTCAAACACTTTGAAATTTACAGGTCGAATAATTAAACTGACTCAGAATTTTTCTCCCTACATAAATAATCAATATTCGCAAAAGAGAAAAATAAAAAAAAAAAGAAGAAGAAATTTCAAATTAGAAACTAAAAGTATACATTGAAGATTTTCGTTCAGGCTGGGACTCGAACCCAGGGCCACTCGCTTGGAAGCCTAACACTCTTGCCATTAGTCTATGGGAGCTCTGTCGGTGGGAGTTTTAAATATAATAAAAACAAAAGATGCACCATGGTAATTGTTTATTTAAACACTTTGAAATCTTCGTGTCGAAAAATTAAACTGACTTAGAATTTTCTTCCCTACATAAAAAATCAATAATTGCAAAGGAAAGAAATTGAAAAAAAAAATAATTTTCAAATTAGAAAAGAAATATATACATTGGAGATATTCGCTCCGGCTGGGACTCGAACCCAGGCCACTCGCTTGGAAGACCAGCGGTCTAGCCATTAGGCTATCGGAGTTCTGTCGAGCGGAGTCTTACTGCCTGACTGATACTGCCTGACTGACAGACTGACTCACTGACTGACTGATACTGACTGACTGACTCACTGACTGACCGAGACTGACTGACTGACTGACTGACTGACTAACTGACTGACTGACTGACTGACTGACTGACTAACTGACTGACTGAGACTGACTGACTGACTGCTTGACTCTCTGACTGGCTATTTCACTGACTGACTGAATGACTAAATGACTGACTGACACTGACTGACTGCTTGACTACCTGACTGACTGCTTGACTGACTAACTGACTGGACAGGACTGACCGACTGACTGACTGACAGACTGACTGAATAAGGATGACTGACAGACTGACTGAATAAGGCTGACTGACTGACTGACTGACAGACTGACTGAATAAGGCTGACCGACTGACTGACTGCCTGACTGACTGACTGACTGAATGACTGACTGACTGACTGACCGAGACTGACTGACTGACTGACTGAGACTGGACAGGACTGACTGACTGACTGACTGACTGAGACTGACTGACTGCTTTAGTGACTAACTGACTGCACAGGACTGACCGACTGACTGACTGACTGACTGCCTGACTGACTGACTGACTGAATGACTGACTGACTGAGACTAAATGACTGACTGCTTGACTGACTGGCAGAAGGACTAACTGACTGACTGAGTGACTGACTGACTGGACTGACTGACTGAGACTGAATGACTGAGTGCTTGACTGATTGACTGTCAGACTGACTGACTGACTTCGCAAAAGGGAAAAATAAAAAAAAAAAGAATTATAAAATTAGAAAAAAATATTTGCATTTAAGATTTCCTTTCCGGCGGGGATTTGAACCCAGGGCGACACTCATGGAAGCCCAACGCTCTCGCCAATATACTATCGGATCTCTGTTGATCGGTGTCTTAATTATAATAAAAACAAAAAATGCACCTTAGTAATTATTGATCTAAAATCTTTGAAATCTAAAGGTCGAATGATTAAACTGACTCAGAATTTTCTTCCGTACATAAATAATCCATATTTGCAAAAGAAAGAAATTGAAAAAAAAAAGAATCTTCAAATTAGAAGAGAAATATATACATGGAAGATTTTCGTTCCGGCCGGGACTCGAACCCAGTACCACGCGCTTGGAACCCAACGGTCTAGCCATTAGGCTATCGGAGCTATGTCGATAGAAGTCTTAAATATAATAAAAACAAAAATTGCACCTTGGTAATTATTGATTCAAACACTTTGAAATTTACAGGTCGAATAATTAAACTGACTCAGAATTTTTCTCCCTACATAAATAATCAATATTCGCAAAAGAGAAAAATTAAAAAAAAAAGAATAAGAAATTTCAAATTAGAAACTAAAAGTATACATTGAAGATTTTCGTTCGGGCTGGGACTCGAACCCAGGGCCACTCGCTTGGAAGCCTAACACTCTAGCCATTAGTCTATGGGAGCTCTGTCGGTGGGAGTTTTAAATATAATAAAAACAAAAAATGCACCTTGGTAATTGTTTATTTAAACACTTTGAAATCTTCGTGTCGAAAAATTAAACTGACTCAGAATTTTCTTCCCTACATAAATAATCAATAATTGCAAAGGAAAGAAATTGAAAAAAGAAAGAATTTTCAAATTAGAAAAGAAATATATACATTGAAGATATTCGCTCCGGCTGGGACTCGAACCCAGGCCACTCGCTTGGAAGACCAGCGGTCTAGCCATTAGGCTATCGGAGTTCTGTCGAGCGGAGTCTTACTGCCTGACTGATACTGCCTGACTGACAGACTGACTCACTGACTGACTGATACTGACTGGCTGACTCACTGACTGACCGAGACTGACTGACTAACTGCCTGACTGACTGAGACTGGACTGACTGACTGACTGACTGACTGACTGACTAACTGACTGACTGAGACTGACTGACTGACTGCTTGACTCTCTGACTGGCTATTTCACTGACTGACTGAATGACTAAATGACTGACTGACACTGACTGACTGACTGCTTGACTACCTGACTGACTGCTTGACTGACTAACTGACTGGACAGGACTGACCGACTGACTGACTGACAGACTGACTGAATAAGGATGACTGACAGACTGACTGAATAAGGCTGACTGACTGACTGACTGACTGACTGACTGAATAAGGTTGACCGACTGACTGACTGCCTGACTGACTGACTGACTGAATGACTGACTGACTGACTGACCGAGACTGACTGACTGACTGAGACTGGACTGGACTGACTGACTGACTGACTGACTGAGACTGACTGACTGCTTTAGTGACTAACTGACTGCACAGGACTGACCGACTGACTGACTGACTGACTGCCTGACTGACTGACTGACTGAATGACTGACTGACTGAGACTAAATGACTGACTGCTTGACTGACTGGCTGAAGGACTAACTGACTGACTGAGTGACTGACTGACTGGACTGACTGACTGAGACTGAATGACTGAGTGCTTGACTGATTGATTAGAAAAAAAATATTTGCATTTAAGATTTCCTTTCCGGCTGGGATTTGAACCCAGGGCGACACTCATGGAAGCCCAACGCTCTCGCCAATATACTATCGGATCTCTGTTGATCGGTGTCTTAATTATAATAAAAACAAAAAATGCACCTTAGTAATTATTGATCTAAAATCTTTGAAATCTAAAGGTCGAATGATTAAACTGACTCAGAATTTTCTTCCGTACATAAATAATCCATATTTGCAAAAGAAAGAAATTGAAAAAAAAAAAGAATCTTCAAATTAGAAGAGAAATATATACATGGAAGATTTTCGTTCCGGCCGGGACTCGAACCCAGTTCCACGCGCTTGGAACCCAACGGTCTAGCCATTAGGCTATCGGAGCTCTGTCGATGGAAGTCTTAAATATAATAAAAACAAAAAATGCACCTTGGTAATTATTGATTCAAACACTTTGAAATTTACAGGTCGAATAATTAAACTGACTCAGAATTTTTCTCCCTACATAAATAATCAATATTCGCAAAAGAGAAAAATAAAAAAAAAAAGAAGAAGAAATTTCAAATTAGAAACTAAAAGTATACATTGAAGATTTTCGTTCAGGCTGGGACTCGAACCCAGGGCCACTCGCTTGGAAGCCTAACACTCTAGCCATTAGTCTATGGGAGCTCTGTCGGTGGGAGTTTTAAATATAATAAAAACAAAAAATGCACCTTGGTAATTGTTTATTTAAACACTTTGAAATCTTCGTGTCGAAAAATTAAACTGACTCAGAATTTTCTTCCCTACATAAATAATCAATGATTGCAAAGGAAAGAAATTGAAAAAAAAAAAGAATTTTCAAATTAGAAAAGAAATATATACATTGAAGATATTCGCTCCGGCTGGGACTCGAACCCAGGCCACTCGTTTGGAAGACCAGCGGTCTAGCCATTAGGCTATCGGAGTTCTGTCGAGCGGAGTCTTACTGCCTGACTGATACTGCCTGACTGACAGACTGACTCACTGACTGACTGATACTGACTGACTGATACTGACTGACTGACTCACTGACTGACCGAGACTGACTGACTAACTGCCTGACTGACTGAGACTGGACTGACTGACTGACTGACTGACTGACTGACTAACTGACTGACTGAGACTGACTGACTGACTGCTTGATTCTCTGACTGGCTATTTCACTGACTGACTGAATGACTAAATGACTGACTGACACTGACTGACTGACTGCTTGACTACCTGACTGACTGCTTGACTGACTGACTGACTGACAGACTGACTGAATAAGGATGACTGACAGACTGACTGAATAAGGATGACTGACAGACTGACAGACTGACTGAATAAGGATGACTGCCTGACTGACTGACTGACTGAATGACTGACTGACTGACTGACCGAGACTGACTGACTGACTGACTGAGACTGGACTGGACTGACTGACTGACTGACTGACTGACTGACTGAGACTGACTGACTGCTTTAGTGACTAACTGACTGCACAGGACTGACCGACTGACTGACTGACTGACTGCCTGACTGACTGACTGACTGAATGACTGACTGACTGAGACTAAATGACTGACTGCTTGACTGACTGGCTGAAGGACTAACTGACTGACTGAGTGACTGACTGACTGGACTGACTGACTGAGACTGAATGACTGAGAGCTTGACTGATTGACTGTCAGACTGACTGACTGACTTCGCAAAAGGGAAAAATAAAAAAAAAGAATTATAAAATTAGAAAAAAATAATTGCATTTAAGATTTCCTTTCCGGCCGGGACTCGAACCCAGTACCACGCGCTTGGAACCCAACGGTCTAGCCATTAGGCTATCGGAGCTCTGTCGATGGAAGTCTTAAATATAATAAAAACAAAAAATGCACCTTGGTAATTATTGATTCAAACACTTTGAAATTTACAGGTCGAATAATTAAACTGACTCAGAATTTTTCTCCCTACATAAATAATCAATATTCGCAAAAGAGAAAAATTAAAAAAAAAGAAGAAGAAATTTAAAATTAGAAACTAAAAGTATACATTGAAGATTTTCGTTCAGGCTGGGACTCGAACCCTGGGCCACTCGCTTGGAAGCCTAACACTCTAGCCATTAGTCTATGGGAGCTCTGTCGGTGGGAGTTTTAAATATAATAAAAACAAAAAATGCACCTTGGTAATTGTTTATTTAAACACTTTGAAATCTTCGTGTCGAAAAATTAAACTGACTCAGAATTTTCTTCCCTACATAAATAATCAATAATTGCAAAGGAAAGAAATTGAAAAAAAAAAGAATTTTCAAATTAGAAAAGAAATATATACATTGAAGATATTCGCTCCGGCTGGGACTCGAACCCAGGCCACTCGCTTGGAAGACCAGCGGTCTAGCCATTAGGCTATCGGAGCTCTGTCGATGGAAGTCTTAAATATAATAAAAACAAAAAATGCACCTTGGTAATTATTGATTCAAACACTTTGAAATTTACAGGTCGAATAATTAAACTGACTCAGAATTTTTCTCCCTACATAAATAATCAATATTCGCAAAAGAGAAAAATTAAAAAAAAAGAAGAAGAAATTTCAAATTAGAAACTAAAAGTATACATTGAAGATTTTCGTTCAGGCTGGGACTCGAACCCAGGGCCACTCGCTTGGAAGCCTAACACTCTAGCCATTAGTCTATGGGAGCTCTGTCGGTGGGAGTTTTAAATATAATAAAAACAAAAAATGCACCTTGGTAATTGTTTATTTAAACACTTTGAAATCTTAGTGTCGAAAAATTAAACTGACTCAGAATTTTCTTCCCTACATAAATAATCAATAATTGCAAAGGAAAGAAATTGAAAAAAAAAGAATTTTCAAATTAGAAAAGAAATATATACATTGACGATATTCGCTCCGGCTGGGACTCGAACCCAGGCCACTCGCTTGGAAGACCAGCGGTCTAGCCATTAGGCTATCGGAGTTCTGTCGAGCGGAGTCTTACTGCCTGACTGATACTGCCTGACTGACAGACTGACTCACTGACTGACTGATACTGACTGACTGACTAACTGCCTGAGTGACTGAGACTGGACTGACTGACTGACTGACTGACTGACTAACTGACTGACTGAGACTGACTGACTGACTGCTTGACTCTCTGACTGGCTATTTCACTGACTGACTGAATGACTAAATGACTGACTGACACTGACTGACTGACTGCTTGACTACCTGACTGACTGCTTGACTGACTAACTGACTGGACAGGACTGACCGACTGACTGACTGACAGACTGACTGAATAAGGATGACTGACACACTGACTGAATAAGGCTGACTGACTGACTGACTGACTGACAGACTGACTGAATAAGGCTGACCGACTGACTGACTGCCTGACTGACTGACTGACTGAATGACTGACTGACTGACTGACCGAGACTGACTGACTG
The DNA here is from genome assembly GCF_026930045.1 of Uloborus diversus. NCBI lineage: Eukaryota > Metazoa > Arthropoda > Arachnida > Araneae > Uloboridae > Uloborus > Uloborus diversus. The sequence continues at coordinate 205,324 of NW_026558401.1, forward strand.
ACTGACTGAGACTGGACTGGACTGACTGACTGACTGACTGACTGAGACTGACTGACTGCTTTAGTGACTAACTGACTGCACAGGACTGACCGACTGACTGACTGACTGACTGCCTGACTGACTGAATGACTGACTGACTGAGACTAAATGACTGACTGCTTGACTGACTGGCTGAAGGACTAACTGACTGACTGAGTGACTGACTGACTGGACTGACTGACTGAGACTGAATGACTGAGTGCTTGACTGATTGACTGTCAGACTGACTGACTGACTTCGCAAAAGGGAAAAATAAAAAAAAAAAAGAATTATAAAATTAGAAAAAAATATTTGCATTTAAGATTTCCTTTCCGGCGGGGATTTGAACCCAGGGCGACACTCATGGAAGCCCAACGCTCTCGCCAATATACTATCGGATCTCTGTTGATCGGTGTCTTAATTATAATAAAAACAAAAAATGCACCTTAGTAATTATTGATCTAAAATCTTTGAAATCTAAAGGTCGAATGATTAAACTGACTCAGAATTTTCTTCCGTACATAAATAATCCATATTTGCAAAAGAAAGAAATTGAAAAAAAAAAGAATCTTCAAATTAGAAGAGAAATATATACATGGAAGATTTTCGTTCCGGCCGGGACTCGAACCCAGTACCACGCGCTTGGAACCCAACGGTCTAGCCATTAGGCTATCGGAGCTATGTCGATAGAAGTCTTAAATATAATAAAAACAAAAATTGCACCTTGGTAATTATTGATTCAAACACTTTGAAATTTACAGGTCGAATAATTAAACTGACTCAGAATTTTTCTCCCTACATAAATAATCAATATTCGCAAAAGAGAAAAATTAAAAAAAAAAGAAGAAGAAATTTCAAAATAGAAACTAAAAGTATACATTGAAGATTTTCGTTCAGGCTGGGACTCGAACCCAGGGCCACTCGCTTGGAAGCCTAACACTCTAGCCATTAGTCTATGGGAGCTCTGTCGGTGGGAGTTTTAAATATAATAAAAACAAAAAATGCACCTTGGTAATTGTTTATTTAAACACTTTGAAATCTTCGTGTCGAAAAATTAAACTGACTCAGAATTTTCTTCCCTACATAAATAATCAATAATTGCAAAGGAAAGAAATTGAAAAAAGAAAGAATTTTCAAATTAGAAAAGAAATATATACATTGAAGATATTCGCTCCGGCTGGGACTCGAACCCAGGCCACTCGCTTGGAAGACCAGCGGTCTAGCCATTAGGCTATCGGAGTTCTGTCGAGCGGAGTCTTACTGCCTGACTGATACTGCCTGACTGACAGACTGACTCACTGACTGACTGATACTGACTGGCTGACTCACTGACTGACCGAGACTGACTGACTAACTGCCTGACTGACTGAGACTGGACTGACTGACTGACTGACTGACTGACTGACTAACTGACTGACTGAGACTGACTGACTGACTGCTTGACTCTCTGACTGGCTATTTCACTGACTGACTGAATGACTAAATGACTGACTGACACTGACTGACTGACTGCTTGACTACCTGACTGACTGCTTGACTGACTAACTGACTGGACAGGACTGACCGACTGACTGACTGACAGACTGACTGAATAAGGATGACTGACAGACTGACTGAATAAGGCTGACTGACTGACTGACTGACTGACTGACTGAATAAGGCTGACCGACTGACTGACTGCCTGACTGACTGACTGACTGAATGACTGACTGACTGACTGACCGAGACTGACTGACTGACTGACTGAGACTGGACTGGACTGACTGACTGACTGACTGACTGAGACTGACTGACTGCTTTAGTGACTAACTGACTGCACAGGACTGACCGACTGACTGACTGACTGACTGCCTGACTGACTGAATGACTGACTGACTGAGACTAAATGACTGACTGCTTGACTGACTGGCTGAAGGACTAACTGACTGACTGAGTGACTGACTGACTGGACTGACTGACTGAGACTGAATGACTGAGTGCTTGACTGATTGACTGTCAGACTGACTGACTGACTTTGCAAAAGGGAAAAATAAAAAAAAAAGAATTATAAAATTAGAAAAAATACTTGCATTTAAGATTTCCTTTCCGGCTGGGATTTGAACCCAGGGCGACACTCATGGAAGCCCATCGCTCTCGCCAATATACTATCGGATCTCTGTTGATCGGTGTCTTAATTATAATAAAAACAAAAAATGCACCTTAGTAATTATTGATCTAAAATCTTTGAAATCTAAAGGTCGAATGATTAAACTGACTCAGAATTTTCTTCCGTACATAAATAATCCATATTTGCAAAAGAAAGAAATTGAAAAAAAAAAGAATCTTCAAATTAGAAGAGAAATATATACATGAAAGATTTTCGTTCCGGCCGGGACTCGAACCCAGTACCACGCGCTTGGAACCCAACGGTCTAGCCATTAGGCTATCGGAGCTCTGTCGATGGAAGTCTTAAATATAATAAAAACAAAAAATGCACCTTGGTAATTATTGATTCAAACACTTTGAAATTTACAGGTCGAATAATTAAACTGACTCAGAATTTTTCTCCCTACATAAATAATCAATATTCGCAAAAGAGAAAAATAAAAAAAAAAAGAAGAAGAAATTTCAAATTAGAAACTAAAAGTATACATTGAAGATTTTCGTTCAGGCTGGGGACTCGAACCCAGGGCCACTCGCTTGGAAGCCTAACACTCTTGCCATTAGTCTATGGGAGCTCTGTCGGTGGGAGTTTTAAATATAATAAAAACAAAAGATGCACCTTGGTAATTGTTTATTTAAACACTTTGAAATCTTCGTGTCGAAAAATTAAACTGACTTAGAATTTTCTTCCCTACATAAAAAATCAATAATTGCAAAGGAAAGAAATTGAAAAAAAAAAGAATTTTCAAATTAGAAAAGAAATATATACATTGGAGATTTTCGCTCCGGCTGGGACTCGAACCCAGGCCACTCGCTTGGAAGACCAGCGGTCTAGCCATTAGGCTATCGGAGTTCTGTCGAGCGGAGTCTTACTGCCTGACTGATACTGCCTGACTGACAGACTGACTCACTGACTGACTGATACTGACTGACTGACTCACTGACTGACCGAGACTGACTGACTGACTGACTGACTGACTAACTGACTGACTGACTGACTGACTGACTGACTAACTGTCTGACTGAGACTGACTGACTGACTGCTTGACTCTCTGACTGGCTATTTCACTGACTGACTGAATGACTAAATGACTGACTGACACTGACTGACTGACTGCTTGACTACCTGACTGACTGCTTGACTGACTAACTGACTGGACAGGACTGACCGACTGACTGACTGACAGACTGACTGAATAAGGATGACTGACAGACTGACTGAATAAGGCTGACTGACTGACTGACTGACAGACTGACTGAATAAGGCTGACCGACTGACTGACTGCCTGACTGACTGACTGACTGAATGACTGACTGACTGACTGACCGAGACTGACTGACTGACTGACTGAGACTGGACAGGACTGACTGACTGACTGACTGACTGAGACTGACTGACTGCTTTAGTGACTAACTGACTGCACAGGACTGACCGACTGACTGACTGACTGACTGCCTGACTGACTGACTGACTGAATGACTGACTGACTGAGACTAAATGACTGACTGCTTGACTGACTGGCAGAAGGACTAACTGACTGACTGAGTGACTGACTGACTGGACTGACTGACTGAGACTGAATGACTGAGTGCTTGACTGATTGACTGTCAGACTGACTGACTGACTTCGCAAAAGGGAAAAATAAAAAAAAAGAATTATAAAATTAGAAAAAAATATTTGCATTTAAGATTTCCTTTCCGGCGGGGATTTGAACCCAGGGCGACACTCATGGAAGCCCAACGCTCTCGCCAATATACTATCGGATCTCTGTTGATCGGTGTCTTAATTATAATAAAAACAAAAAATGCACCTTAGTAATTATTGATCTAAAATCTTTGAAATCTAAAGGTCGAATGATTAAACTGACTCAGAATTTTCTTCCGTACATAAATAATCCATATTTGCAAAAGAAAGAAATTGAAAAAAAAAAGAATCTTCAAATTAGAAGAGAAATATATACATGGAAGATTTTCGTTCCGGCCGGGACTCGAACCCAGTACCACGCGCTTGGAACCCAACGGTCTAGCCATTAGGCTATCGGAGCTATGTCGATAGAAGTCTTAAATATAATAAAAACAAAAATTGCACCTTGGTAATTATTGATTCAAACACTTTGAAATTTACAGGTCGAATAATTAAACTGACTCAGAATTTTTCTCCCTACATAAATAATCAATATTCGCAAAAGAGAAAAATTAAAAAAAAAAGAATAAGAAATTTCAAATTAGAAACTAAAAGTATACATTGAAGATTTTCGTTCGGGCTGGGACTCGAACCCAGGGCCACTCGCTTGGAAGCCTAACACTCTAGCCATTAGTCTATGGGAGCTCTGTCGGTGGGAGTTTTAAATATAATAAAAACAAAAAATGCACCTTGGTAATTGTTTATTTAAACACTTTGAAATCTTCGTGTCGAAAAATTAAACTGACTCAGAATTTTCTTCCCTACATAAATAATCAATAATTGCAAAGGAAAGAAATTGAAAAAAGAAAGAATTTTCAAATTAGAAAAGAAATATATACATTGAAGATATTCGCTCCGGCTGGGACTCGAACCCAGGCCACTCGCTTGGAAGACCAGCGGTCTAGCCATTAGGCTATCGGAGTTCTGTCGAGCGGAGTCTTACTGCCTGACTGATACTGCCTGACTGACAGACTGACTCACTGACTGACTGATACTGACTGGCTGACTCACTGACTGACCGAGACTGACTGACTAACTGCCTGACTGACTGAGACTGGACTGACTGACTGACTGACTGACTGACTGACTAAACTGACTGACTGAGACTGACTGACTGACTGCTTGACTCTCTGACTGGCTATTTCACTGACTGACTGAATGACTAAAATGACTGACTGACACTGACTGACTGGACTGCTTGACTACCTGACTGACTGCTTGACTGACTAACTGACTGGACAGGACTGACCGACTGACTGACTGACAGACTGACTGAATAAGGATGACTGACAGACTGACTGAATAAGGCTGACTGACTGACTGACTGACTGACTGACTGAATAAGGTTGACCGACTGACTGACTGCCTGACTGACTGACTGACTGAATGACTGACTGACTGACTGACCGAGACTGACTGACTGACTGAGACTGGACTGGACTGACTGACTGACTGACTGACTGAGACTGACTGACTGCTTTAGTGACTAACTGACTGCACAGGACTGACCGACTGACTGACTGACTGACTGCCTGACTGACTGACTGACTGAATGACTGACTGACTGAGACTAAATGACTGACTGCTTGACTGACTGGCTGAAGACTAACTGACTGACTGAGTGACTGACTGACTGGACTGACTGACTGAGACTGAATGACTGAGTGCTTGACTGATTGACTGTCAGACTGACTGACTGACTTCGCAAAAGGAAAAAATAAAAAAAAAAGAATTATAAAATTAGAAAAAAAAATATTTGCATTTAAGATTTCCTTTCCGGCTGGGATTTGAACCCAGGGCGACACTCATGGAAGCCCAACGCTCTCGCCAATATACTATCGGATCTCTGTTGATCGGTGTCTTAATTATAATAAAAACAAAAATGCACCTTAGTAATTATTGATCTAAAATCTTTGAAATCTAAAGGTCGAATGATTAAACTGACTCAGAATTTTCTTCCGTACATAAATAATCCATATTGCAAAAGAAAGAAATTGAAAAAAAAAAGAATCTTCAAATTAGAAGAGAAATATATACATGGAAGATTTTCGTTCCGGCCGGGACTCGAACCCAGTTCCACGCGCTTGGAACCCAACGGTCCTAGCCATTAGGCTATCGGAGCTCTGTCGATGGAAGTCTTAAATATAATAAAAACAAAAAATGCACCTTGGTAATTATTGATTCAAACACTTTGAAATTTACAGGTCGAATAATTAAACTGACTCAGAATTTTTCTCCCTACATAAATAATCAATATTCGCAAAAGAGAAAAATAAAAAAAAAAGAAGAAGAAATTTCAAATTAGAAACTAAAAGTATACATTGAAGATTTTCGTTCAGGCTGGGACTCGAACCCAGGGCCACTCGCTTGGAAGCCTAACACTCTAGCCATTAGTCTATGGGAGCTCTGTCGGTGGGAGTTTTAATATAATAAAAACAAAAAATGCACCTTGGTAATTGTTTATTTAAACACTTTGAAATCTTCGTGTCGAAAAATTAAACTGACTCAGAATTTTCTTCCCTACATAAATAATCAATGATTGCAAAGGAAAGAAATTGAAAAAAAAAGAATTTTCAAATTAGAAAAGAAATATATACATTGAAGATATTCGCTCCGGCTGGGACTCGAACCCAGGCCACTCGCTTGGAAGACCAGCGGTCTAGCCATTAGGCTATCGGAGTTCTGTCGAGCGGAGTCTTACTGCCTGACTGATACTGCCTGACTGACAGACTGACTCACTGACTGACTGATACTGACTGACTGACTCACTGACTGACCGAGACTGACTGACTAACTGCCTGACTGACTGAGACTGGACTGACTGACTGACTGACTGACTGACTGACTAACTGACTGACTGAGACTGACTGACTGACTGCTTGATTCTCTGACTGGCTATTTCACTGACTGACTGAATGACTAAATGACTGACTGACACTGACTGACTGACTGCTTGACTACCTGACTGACTGCTTGACTGACTGACTGACTGACAGACTGACTGAATAAGGATGACTGACAGACTGACTGAATAAGGATGACTG